>NW_009258384.1:331398-331637 GCF_000687185.1 Egretta garzetta
TGTTGCCAAAGGGCTGCGGAAGGGATAGGCTTGATGAGCCGTGCCACAACGCCCAGGGCAGCCACCGAAAAGGGGTAAAAAAAGAAGAAAAACCACAGCAGAAAAAGAATCATTTACAATACCTAAATGCTCCAACAACTCAACTTTGACAGCACAAATGCTAAAAGATTTACAATTATTTCCTAAAAACATTAAGGAAATAAAGACCAGTGTCCGGGTCGGGCACGCAGCGGGGGAGA
>NW_009258384.1:331695-332615 GCF_000687185.1 Egretta garzetta
AAAGTGGGCCGCCCCGGTAGGCCGCCTCCACGGGCAGGCGGTGGCTGTGCACGGGGTCGATGATGCCGCCGGTGGCGATCTGGGCCTCCAGCAGGCGGATGCCGTGCTCCTTGACGATGAGCTCCTTCTTCATGGCCTGGAAGAGGGAGATCTGGTCGCCGGTGCAGGGGTCGGTGTAGCCCGTCACGGCCCTCTCGGCCGACAGGAGCTTCTCGTGCAGCTCGCTGCCCACCAGCCCGGACGAGACGGCCTCGTCCACGGAGAGCTTCTTGTTGGCGAGCGGGTCAACGACAAAGCCGGTGGCAGGCTGCGCCTCCCGCAGCCCGCGCCTCCAGCAGCACCAGGGCCGTGCCCTGCCTCAGGATGCCCTTCCACATGGCCTGGTAGATGCTCATCTTCTCCATCTTGGCGGGGTCGGCCTTGGAGGGCACCAGCACGCCGGCGATGCAGCCCGTGCCGTCCAGGTAGCGCTTGACGGAGGCCATTTCCGTCACCTCCTCCACCGTCTTGGAGCCCTGGACGAGGTCGGCCAGCGTGTCCTTGTCGATGATGCCCGAGTCCACCAGGTCCGAGGCCGTCACCTGCCTCCTGAGGCCCGTGAATTTCACGTTGCTGCTCCGCTCCACCGCCTCCTCGATGAGGACGCTGAGCAGCCTGGCCAGCTCATCCAGCGCCAGGCTCCCGGCCCGCGCCTTCCCCACCAGCTCCTGCCTCTTTGCCTCGGAGACGTACTGGGAGAAGAGGAGCTCCCACAGGGAGACCCTCCTGCCACGGAAGTCGCCCGCCGAGATCTCGACGGTGCGGGACTTCAGGGACCGCTCCAGCTCCCGCTCCCGCTCCAGCTCCCGCTCCCGCTCCCGCTCCTGCTGGGAGGCCGGTGCCTTGCCGTTCTCGGCCGGCGGCGGGGCTTCCCGCTGCGT
>NW_009258384.1:337165-341665 GCF_000687185.1 Egretta garzetta
AGTGCTCCAGCAGGCGGATGCCGTGCTCCTTGACGATGAGCTCCTTCTTCATGGCCTGGAAGAGGGACATCTTTTGTCCTGTGTAGGGGTCGGTGTAGCCTGTAACAGCTCGCTCTGCACAGAGTAGTTTTTTCTGTAGCTCGCTGCCCACCAGCCCGGACGAGACGGCCTCGTCCCCGGAGAGCTTCTTGTTGGCGAGCGGGTCGATGATGAACCCAGTGGCAGCCTGCGCCTCCAGCAGCACCAGTGCTGTCCCTGGTCTCAGGATTCCCTTCCACATGGCCTGGTAGATGCTCATCTTCTCCATCTTGGCGGGGTCGGCCTTGGAGGGCACCAGCACACCAGCGATGCTTCCAGTCCCCTCAAGGTATCTTCTCACACTTTCCATTTGTGCTATTTCTTGTGCCGTCTCTTTTCCATCCTGGAGTTTTTCCATTGTTTCTTCTGTAATAATCTGAGCACTGAGAAGTTCTGACGCTGTTATTTTTTGTCTGAGTCCTTGGAACCAGATGTCCCTTCTGTCCTCCTCTGTTTTTCTAATGATGTTTAGTATGGTGTCGATGATGCCCTGTATGATGTGATGGGATTCCTCTTTGTATTTTTTCACCAGTTCTTTTCTTTTCTCTTCCGTGATGTACTCAGAACAGAGAAGGTCCCACAGGGAGAGCACGTGCCCTTTGTATTTCCCAACAGGCACTTGTACCTTTGTAGATAGCAGGGCTTTTTTTGTCTGCTCATCGATGTAGAAATAGTCACCTTTCCCCATGACCTGCAGCAGATACAAGCCGGTATCTTGGTCTTTGGAACATCTCTGTAGGAGCTGACTGTAACTGATTTTCTCATGAGTGTTTGGATCTATAAAACCTTTGTTACCGTGATCTGGATCAGAAAGTAGGAGAAACATATCATCATCCAAGTAGCCACGCCGGCAGGCCACCTCCACGGGCAGGCGGTGGCTGTGCACGGGGTCGATGATGCCACCGGTGGCGATCTGGGCCTCCAGCAGACGGATGCCGTGCTCCTTGGCTGTTATCTTTTGCCTCATGGCCTGGAAGAGGGATATTTTCTTTCCTGTGTGAGGATCTGTGTACCCTGTCACAGCTTGCTCTGCCAACAGGAGCTTCTTGTGCAAGTTGCTCCCCACCAGCCCAGAGGAGATGGCCTCATCCACAGAGAGCCTCTCATTTTTCAGTGGGTCAATGAGAAAACCGGTGGCAGCCTGTGCCTCCAGCAGCCCTAGTGCACATTGCTCGGTGAGGAGGCCCTTCTTCAGGGCCTGGTAGATGCTCATCTTCTCTTTCCGTGATGGGAGCAGAACCCCGGCAATGCATCCAGTGCCATCCAAGTACCTTTTGACGGTGTCCCTCTTTGTGAGGCTGGCAAGGGTGAGGCTCCCATCCTGCAGCTCATCTAGAGTTGTCTTGTTGATTATCTCAGAGTTAAACAGTTCTGATACTGACACATCCCCCCGGAGTCCTCTAACCTTGAGGGCTTCTGCTCTTTGCTCCATATCCGCGATTATTTTGAGGATGAGGGAGACAAGACCTTCCAGTGTGAGGGTTTTGCATTTGTACTGCATCACGAGTTCTTTCCTTTTCTGCTCGGAGATGTAATGAGAGCAGAGAACTTCCCAGATGGAAATTGCTTGGTCCTTGAACTTTCCAACTTTCACCTCAAGGGGCTTTGAGCGCAAAACCTGCTTTGTAAGCTCATCAATGTAGAAGTACTTCCCTCCTTCTTGTACAACTTGTAGCATGTACAACCCGGTCTCTGAATCTTGGACGCATCTCTCCAGGAGCTGCATGTAGGTGAGGTTCTCATGGGTGTTGGGGTCGAAGAAACCCTTGGTGTCGTCGCTGGGGTCGGAGAGGATCTGGTTCATTTCCTGGTTGAAGTAGCCGCGTCGGTAGGCCACCTCCACGGGGATACGGTGGCTGTGCACGGGGTCGATGATGCCACCGGTGGCGATCTGGGCCTCCAGCAGGCGGATGCCGTGGCTCTTCACAATCAGTCCTTGGTTCATAGCTTCAAACAGAGACATTGGGGCTCTTGTGTAGGGGTCAGCGTAGCCCGTCACGGCTCTTTCTGCACAGAGCAGCTTTTCAAAAATCTCCCCTCCAATTAGACCTGTGTTTAATGCTTCCTCCACCGAAAACTTCTTGTTTTTCTCTGGGTCAATGATGTAGCCAGTGGCAGCCTGCGCCTCCCGTAGCACCAGTGCTGTCCCTGGCCTCAGGATGCCCTTCCTCATAGCCTGGTAGATGCTCATCTTCTCCTGGCTTGGCTGTATAAGGACCCCTGCTATGAAATTGCTGCCCTCCAGGTACCTGCGAACAGAGTCCATTTCAGTGACCTCTTTGACTGTTTTCTTCCCCTGGCTGAGCTCATCGAGGGTTTTTTTGTCTATCAGTTGAGACTGGAAGAGGTCACCGGCGGACACTCTTTTCCGCAGGCCCTTGAATGCAAACTTCGTGCCTTGGGTCTCAGTCTCCTCGATGATTGTGGTAACGATCGTTACGATTTCCTGTAGCACTTCAGCATTCTCATCTTTGTACCTTTGCACCAGCTCTCTTCTCTTGCTCTCTGAGAGGTACTCTGAGTTGAGAAGGTCCCAGACGGACACTGTCTGTCCCTTGAACCGCCCTATGTTGACACAAACAGTCACAGATTTCAGCACCTCCATGGTTTGTTCATCCACACAGAACACGGCGTTTTCTGACAGAGGAAGGAGCCAGAGGCCTGACCCAGCCTCGTGAATGCATCTGTCCTTCAGCTGCTGGTAGGTCACGTACTCCTTTGTGTTTGGATCGAAAAAGACCTTGGTGCTCTCATTCAGCTGAGAGAGGGCTTGGTTCAGGTCCTCATCGAAGAAGCCGTACCTGCAGGCAGCCTGGAGTGGAAGGTGATGATGGTGAATGGGGTCGATGACCCCTCCCGTGGCCAGCTGGGCCTCTAGCAAGGGGACGGCATCTCCCAGGGGAATCAGCTCTTTCCTGAGCGCCTGGCACAGTGAGATGGTGCTCCCTGTGTAGGGGTCGGTGTAGCCGGTCACTGCCCTCTCAGCCAGAAGGAGCTTCTCCGTGAGCTCTTCCCCAACCACGGCTGCTTTCACAGCATCCGCCACGCTGAGTCTCTGGTTTGTTGCTGGGTCGCTTAGGTACCCAGTGGCTGCCTGAGCTTCTAGCAGCCTCAGAGCAGCCCCAGGGAGGAGGAGGTTGTTCTTCATGGCATCGTAAAAGCTCATCTTCTTTTGGGATGCCTCTATGAATACCCCGGCGATGCTGCCCGTGCCCTGCAAGTACCTCTTCACGCTCTCCATTGCAGCCACTTCCTCGGGAGCCCTTATGCCCTGAGCCAGTTCTTCAAATGTCTTCTCAGTAATGATGCCAGCATCCAGCAGCCAGACTGCGGGGACACTGCCCCGCAAGCCCTCCAAGGTGATGTGGGTGCGGGCTTTCATTTCCATCTCCCCAACCAGTCTGAGCACAAGAGCAACCAGCTGCTGCAGCGACACTTCCTCGGACCGGAACTTCTCCACGAGGTCACTCCTCTGCTCCTCGGTAAAGTATCCAGAGTGGATCAGCTCCCAGAGGGAGACCCCCTTTGCCTTCACCACAGTTTCTTTCAAAATCCGCTGGATATGTTCATCAGTGTGGGCAGGAGCAGCTCTCTGTGGCAGAGGCAGCAAGTGGAAGCCGGAGACCTCGTCCTTCTGGCAGCGCTTGATTAGCTCGGCGTAGGTCACGGTCTCTTTGCTGTCGGGGACGCAGAAGACCCTGTTGCTGTCACTGGGCTTAGAAAGGGCCCTGCTTGTGTCCTCATCCAGGCACCCTCGCCTCTGGGCAGACTCTATGGGGATATAGTGGCCACACGTTGGGTCAATGATGCCTCCCGTCGCCATCTGCACCTCCATCAACTGCATGGCCTGTTTGTCAGCAATCAGGCCCTTCTTCATGGCCTGGAAGAGGGGTATCTTCCTGCCCGTGAAAGGATCTTTGTAGCCTGTCACAGCCCCTTCTGCATGCTGCAGCTTCTCGTGGACTTCTGGCCCAATGACTCCCTCCTTGATGGCATCATCCACACACAGTTTCTGGTTGTTCACCGGATCGATGATGAAGCCTGTGGCAGCCTGGGCCTCTAGCAGTGGGAGGGCTACTCCTGGTACCATCAGGTTTTTCTTCATGGCCTCGTAAATGCTTATCCTCTGGTTTGAGGGCTGGAGTACAATCCCGCCAATGCTGCCCGAGCCGTAGAGGTACTTTCTGACGGAGTCCATCCGCAGGACTTCCTCTGGTGTGACGGATCCCTCCAACACCTTCTCAAACAAGGCCTTGCCAATGACACCCGTTTCCATCAGGTGGTAAGCGCTGACGCTGCCCCTCAGGGCTGGGAACTTGACGGGGGCCCACTTTTTCATTTCCTCCTCTAACATGATTCGAATCTGCTCCAGGGTGAGCTTCCTCAGCTGGTAGTGGTTGAATATCTCTCGGCGCCTCCCCT
>NW_009258384.1:341771-344644 GCF_000687185.1 Egretta garzetta
CTCTTCGATGAACGGGCGCTTCCTGCTGTTCAGAGGAAGGAGGCAGAGGCCAGTGGACGGCTCTGTGATGCACTTCTCCTTCAGCTGCAGGTAGGTGAGGTTCTCGTGGGTGTTGGGGTCGAAGAAGCCCTTGGTGTCGTCGCTGGGATCAGAAAGGATTAAGTTCATCTTCTTGTCAAAGTAGCCCCGCTTGTAGGCCACCTCCACGGGGATGCGGTGGCTGTTGACGGGGTCGATGATGCCGCCGGTGGCGATCTGGGCCTCCAGCAGGCGGATAGCATGCTCCTTGACGATGAGCTCCTTCTTCATGGCCTGGAAGAGGGAGATCTTGTTCCCTGAGTAAGGATCTCTGTAGCCAGTGACCGATTTCTCTGCAGTCAGTAGCTTGTCGTAGACATCTGGGCCAATGATGTTTGCTCGTAACGCCTCATCCACAGAATACCTTTTGTTGGCAGCTGGGTCAATGATAAATCCAGTAGCAGCCTGTGCCTCCAGGAGGATCAGTGACGTTCCAGGCCGCAAAAGTCCTTTCCGCTTTGCCTGGTAGATGCTGACCTTCTCCTGGGAGTCAGGAAGCAGGAGCCCACCAATGCTACCCGTCCCTTGCAAGTACTTCTTGACAGTGTCCATGCTGACAACGTCTTTGGCCGATGTTTCTCCCTCCTTCAGTTTTTTAAACAACTCTTGGTTAATGATCTCAGAGCTCAGGAGCTGGTCAGCCGTCACCCGGTCCCTCAGTCCTTCGAAGGTGACATTAGCCGTGGAAGCCATCTCCTCAAGGGTGGCACTGACTGCCTTACCCAGCTCTTGGATGGAAAGCATTCCCACAAGGTACTGCTGGGCGAGAGCAGCTCTTTGCTTGCTCGGGATGCCATCTGAGAAGAGGAGTTTCCAGAGGGACACCGACTTTCCCTTGAATTTACCCAAAGCAATGGGCACCCGTGTGTTTTCCAGAGCTGTTTGGGTCCTATGGTCAAAGAAGAGGGTGGTTCCCTCGGATCCTTCCCACCCTTCACCGAGCGGCAGCAGCAAGAGTCCTGTATGGGGATCGGTGACACAGTGCTTGAGCAGGTCTGCGTAGGTCAGCTTCTCCTTGGAGCTAGGGTCGAAGAACCCTTTCATGTCATCGGTAGGGCTGGAGAGGAGCTGCCACGTGGCCTCATCCAGGTACCCCCACTTGCAAGCTGTCTCTGTGGGGACACGGAGGTGCCTGCCTGGAGCAATTATACCCCCTGTGGCCATCTGAGCCTCCAGAAGGCAAATGCCGTGGTCCTTGGGGATAAAGCCCTTCCTGATGGCTTGGAACAGAGAGAGGACTTCCCCAGTGGAGGGGTCCCTGTACCCGGTGATGCTCCTCTCAGCTGAAGACAGTTTCTCATGAAGCTCCGGGCCGACAAGACCAACCCTGACAGCCTCATCAACTGAGTAGCTTTTGTTCTTTATGGGGTCTGTCAGGCTGCTGGTGGAGGCCTGGACTTGCAAGAGCATCAGAGCAGCACCAGGCACAAGGAGATGCTCTCTCAGTGCCTGGTAGAGGCTTTTCCGCTCGCCGGAAGGCAGGACAACACCAGCCACGCTCCTCGTCCTGTCCAGGAACTGCTGAACGGAGTCGCTCTCTGCTACCTCCTGGGCAGAAACCCTTCCCTCCTCAAGAGCTCTGAACACGTCATGGCCAATGATGCCAGCGTCCAGCAGGTCCCTGCTGCTCACCCTCCCGCCCAGCCCCGGGAACGTGATTTGCAGGGGCAGGAGGAGGAAGCCTGAGGCCGGATCAACGACACACCGCCTGATGAGCTCCACGTACGTGGCCCTCTCCATGGTATTGGGGTTGAGGAACCCTTTGCTGTCCTCATTGCTGGGGTCAGAGAGGAGCTGTCTCAGCTCTTCATCTAAATGCCCCCTCTCACAGGCCACGTCTGCGGGGAGCCGGCAGCCCGTAGCTGGGTCAACAACGCCTCCGGTTGCCATCTGGGCCTCCAGCAGCCGCATGCCTTGCTCCCTCCCAACCAGGTCCTTCTGCATGGCCTGGTAGAGGGAGATTTTCTCTTCCGAGTAGGGGTCCACAAAGCCAGTGGAAGCTCTCTCTGCAGCAAGCAGCCTCTCCTTCAGCTCCAGCCCCACCAGCCCCAGCCGCACGGCTTCCGCCACAGAGCCATGCCAGCTCCTCGCTGGGTCGGTGAGGAAGCCTGTAGCCGCCTGGGCCTCGAGAAGACCGAGTGCCGAATCCAGGCTTAGGAGATGCTCCCTGGTGGCATCATAAAAGCTCATTATCTTCTTGGAGGCCTCCACATACACCCCCGCGATGCTGCTGGCAGCCCCCAAGGGTGCTTTGGAACCATCCATCGCCGCCACATCGCCATCAGCGGCGTTTTTCTGTTTGCAAGGCAGAACGTCCTGGCGCAAGGGCTTTGCCCCCGAGGCGTCTTCCTGGTGGGAGAGGGGGGCGGCATGGCCGTTGACTGCCGGCTTGCTCTCCATCCTCGGGCGGCGCTCCTTCCCCAGCTGCCAAGACTCTGGAGAGAGGGGGAGAATGGGGAAGCTCAGTGAGAAAGCAGCTTTTCTGTGATTTGCGTACAGGGGGGAAATAAGACAAAGCAACACCTCACAGGCAGGAGGAGACAACAGCAGCAACACCCAGGGGGGGCTGGCACTCGCGGGGGCTGCTGCCAGCGCTGGCACGGGCACGAGCAAACCCCGAGCCCGCGCAAAAAGGGAGAGGGGGGCAGCCAGACCTCCTGGCACGCACCGGCCAGGCAGGGGCTGGGAGCAGGGCCTGGAGCCCCCACGCACCCAGCAGCAGCCCCGGAGGCCCCGTCCCCAGCACGCAGCGCCGCTCTGGGGTGGGGTACCTGCCCTCTGCGTGTGGCTCCGGG
>NW_009258384.1:345589-346166 GCF_000687185.1 Egretta garzetta
TGAGCCAGCTGGGCTGCAGTGCTGCCCGCCAGCACCTCCAGACCCGGCTGCAGGATGCAGCACGAGCAGGGCCATGCCGCGGTGCGCGCCGCTGTACCTGCAGGCAGAGGGCAAGGGCTCTGGCACCACAGCCCCAGGGAGAGCCAGCACCACGCTGACCCTCCTGCGGCAGTTGCGCTGGGCGGGGGGCACGGATCCCCCATTGAGGGAGGTTCTCCTCCCCCTCTGCTCTGCCCTGCTCAGACCCCACCCGGAGCACTGGGTCCAGTTCTCGGCTCCCCAGTTCAAGAAGGATGAGGAACTCCTGGAGAGAGTCCAGAGGAGGGCAACAAGGATGATGGGGGGACTGGAGCATCTCCCCCACGAGGAAAGGCTGAGGGAGCTGGGCTTGTTCAGCCTGGAGAAGAGAAGGCTGAGAGGGGATCTCATCAACACCTACAAATATCTCAAGGGTGGGGGTCACGAGGATGGAGCCAGACTCTTCTCGGTGGTGCCCAGCACCAGGACAAGGGGCCATGGGCACAACCTGAAGCAGAAGAGGTTCCAGTTGAACGTGAGGAAGAACTTGTTGACTGTG
>NW_009258384.1:347366-347597 GCF_000687185.1 Egretta garzetta
GGGCTGGCGGCACCTCGGCACCGGCTCTGCCCACCCCCGTCCCAGGGCCGCGCCACCTTGCAGGGCTGGGAAGGCTGGGAAAGCCGGGAAAGCCGCTGCCTGGCGGAGAGGAGGTGCTGGTGTCGATGGCGCAGGCTGTGCCGCGCTCGGGGGCAGCTGGGCACAGCCCGGCCACGCCGTGGGTGCGGGATGGGCAGTGCCAGTGGGGCCGCGGCATCCCCCGGGCGTTGG
>NW_009258385.1:0-463 GCF_000687185.1 Egretta garzetta
GCTTGCTCACTCTCCCCGTCATCCAGGTGCGAGGGGTGCTGCAGCGTGGGCGAAGCCCAGGAGCTGGGTGGGACGGGGCTGGGCTCTGAAGCACATCTGAGTCATGGCAAGGCGGGGGGGTTCGGGGGCAGCACCAGGGCTCTGAGCACCCCCAAGGCTTTGAGCACCCCCATGGCACTCCCAGTGGCCTTGGGCAGCCACCAGCCCTGCCAGACACCAGCAGCCACAGAGCAATCCTGGCCTCAGGGCCACAGCTGCTTCCCCGCTCAGCGCTGGGACCTGTTGGCAATGAGGAGAGGCCCCAGGGACCCATCCTTCCCCCGCCACTGCCATGGCCATGGGGGTGCCATCAAGGCTGGGGGAGGCAGCTGGAAACCAGCTGCACTGGGAAGGGCCTGAGGATGCACCGGGCACACGGGTGTCCCCACAGGCTGCGGGGAGCGGCCATGCAGAGCTTGTGGTG
>NW_009258386.1:0-8964 GCF_000687185.1 Egretta garzetta
TTTTTTTTTCATTGTTTTAAGTTGATGTTTCATTTTCCTTGGGCTGCTTCCCTGCTTAAAATACATGATTTTCCATTCCCTTCAGTGGTGGTCCTCATATTATTTTGTCCAGCCTCTTCCCAGCCTTGCAGACAACCTTAGTAATCTCACACGTGACACACTCTTGTTTCCTGGTAGCGTATTTGTGTTTTTAAGACAGATCTGCCCATTTGCGAGCTTTATTTGTCAGACCACTAGGTAAAACCCTATTTATTTATCTTATTTGGCAAACATGCTATGCCACTATTTCATGGTGAGTAACACATAGATAGCAGGTCAACTCATTCTTTGTGTCATTCAAAAATGACATAAATCATTATATAATTTTGAATTATTAATGGCAGCGTGCTACACGTATGCCTCCATCTAGATAGGGGAGAGAGAACAAGACTAAATGAGTCCAGGGTGTCCTCTTTCTTTGCAGTTGTTTGGCGTCCCCATAAGATTCATGTTTTACAGAAAGCTGGAAGCAGTAGTATCTCTAGCACATCCTACATGCATATGGGGATGTCAAACCATAATTCAAATAATACTTAAAATTTTGTCTCTGCTGCTAGCTGACCCTGTCAGGACCTTAAGTCTCTAGGCACCTACATTTCTGCCAGTAAAGTCCCTAATTTCTTGAATGATAGGTTTGGAACATGACCAACACCGTCTCACTGCTGAGGGTAACTAGGTATTCTCAGATAGCCGCTAACCATGATTGTTTCTTCTGTCAGATCAAGGTTTTTATTTCTTCTCCAATCAGTGTTTCATATTAAATAACTGAATAAACATGACAGCAGAAACTGGAATGCAGTCCCCTTCCACTCCTATTCCAAGTCACAAGGTTAGAGAATAATTTTCTGGCTCACTAGCCCAACAGACATGTAATAGTTTCATAAAAACTGGAACAATTTACTGGGAGAAACTAGCAGAGTGCCATCCAGTTGTATGTTGGTGGCCACAACAAGATGGAGATTAAAATTGCCTTGGGCAGAGAAGAGTGGCCAAGGCTCCCACAGACCTGGGTGGGTGTCCTCACTACTCCTAGAAAGCAAGGAAAGCAAGAAGGACATATCAGCAGCTTCCTGAGGATGAGGGAGAAGAGACTTTCACCCCCAGACCCTTAGTGCCAGCTAGGTGAGAAGGTTCCCCATTCCTTCTGTCGGCTTTCTTAGATCCCATTCAAAGGCAGTCCAGTTCTGGGCTCCCCTGTTCAAGAAAGATGAGGAACTCCTAAAGAGAGTCCAGAGGAGGGCAAAAAAGATGATTAGGGGACTGGAGCATCTCCCCTATGCTATGAGCTGAGAGAGCTGGGCTTGTTCAGCCTGAAGAGAAGACTTAGAGGGGATCTCATTAACACTTACAAATATCTTAAGGGTGGATGTCACGAGGACGGAGCCAGACTCTTCTCAGTGATGCCCAGTGGCAGAACAAGGGGCAATGGGCACAAACTGAAACATAAGAGGAAGAACTTCTTTACTTTGAGGGTGACAGAGCACTGGAACAGGTTGCCGAGGGGGGTTGTGGAGTCTCCTCTGGGGATATTCAAAGCCCGCCTGGATGATGTCCCGTGCAACATGCTCTAGGAGAACCTGCTTTAGCAGGGGGGTTGGACTGGATGATCTCCTGAGGTCCCTTCCAACCCTTGCCATTCTGTGATTCTGTGATTCTGTGCATGTGGATGTCGATGTATTCAACAAGGAGCTTAGGTACATAACCCAGGGCTGGTTATTTCTGTGGAGGCCAAGATCTTGGATTCATCCCATGTAACAGTCAGCCTAAATTATTGTCTGGAGTTCTCCATCGACTTCAGAGGAGCCTAGGAAGATTTTTATTCCCGGCTGAGGTTCCCAAAGATAGTGAGATGAAGCCAGTCGAAAGTGCCAAAAGTTCAGAATTGCAACACATGATATTGCAACATCTAAAGCCTTTTGTGGACTGATCTGCTGGGGAAATTCTGGTTAGGTAAATGCAGTGGTGTTTTACGATTGACTTTAATAGCCCTAGAAGTCATTTAAAGAATTCTGTACAAAAGCTAATGCTGCTACTCTAGAAGTAGGTATTAACTGCCTTTGCTCCGATAATATTGAGGGATCAAAGCCATTCCTCCTAGGTCTTGCTGTAATGAAAGATGGGTTTTAACTGTTCTTTAAAAGCAGTGAATCTTTTCAATTCTTTTTCCCCTAAAAGCTCTTTCTATCAGATGTATTTTGATAGAGTTAGAATCATGTCCCTGTTTTCTTACTAAATGCTCCTATTTATATGTTAAAAAACCTGGCAGGTTTGCAAGTACTGAAAAAAATCTCAAGGGGACAGCATTTTTTGAAATGGAATGGGATTTAAAGTAAGAATTCATGAATATCCCTTTGGCTGGGTATGACTGCATATCTTACAGAGATCTGTGACGCGCTCTCATTCAGCAGAGTCCAGCTGGGAGCCGGCAGGTTGCGTCTGTGCAGCCCTTTGCTCTCTGCATCAGTAGAGAAGGAGATAGGGAAGGAGGTCAGCTCTCGAGCCCAGCTCAGCCCAGCCCCATGGTGGGGAAGGGTGTGGGTGCTCTGGTGCAGGTAGGAGAGGGGGCTGGTGCTTGCATGGTGGCTGTGGTTGCAGATGGAGAGTGGGCTGTCTGCAGGGGTTCATAAAACCTGGATCCCTTTCATGAAACTGGGCTACTGTCAGCCTTCTGGTTTGGTTCTTGATGAAGAAATTCAAGACTGTGGAGATGTCTCTGAGCTCATCATGAACACTCATAGCACTAGACATCTGTTTGGGCTTTTGCTGATTGCTTCTCTTATTAATATTGACCCTACAGATGTCTTCAAAATACAGATCACCATATTGCACCATGCATCCTTAATACAGGAAGCAATTATAGGCACTGCCAAGTCAAAAACATCTGCCTGAGGGAAGATCTTGCAGGTCCAGGGCATGAAAGTGTTGCTGTGAGATAGATCAGTGATGGGTTATTCCAGAACTGGCCTGTTATGTGGCTCAGCTCAGTTTACTTCACCTAATTGTGCCTCCATCTTACTTTTTTTCTACAGTGCCCTTAAGCCAATGGAAGAGAACAGCGGGACAAGCTACTGTCAGCTGCCATGGGATTAGATCAAGCACTGCAAGGGCTATAGGGTGGCAGGAAAGATGTACCAAGGTACTGGTCCACATTTGTATGCCTGATTGAAAGTCACCGAAGTCCACGGACATACACAAAGATAACTCATTATTATACTTAATGGAAGGTTGGTTGTATTACATTAGGTTTCCTTTACGTTACAGAGTAGTTGGACAAAGCAAAGTCTTGCCATACCAACTGCCATCATCTAAAAGCCTACAAATACTTCTGTATAAAGAGAGATGGAGGGACCACAGCTGCTTGATTCATAAAGCAGATAAAAAAGTAAATGTATGAATAGAGTCAATATGGAGTGGAATATGCACAAAATAATAAACGTTATAGAAAATCAAGGTCTCCTATTTAGTCTTGAGCATAATGCCAAAACAAGGCAATTTGAAATGGAAGTGAAAAGCAGCGTATCCTGAGTGGTGCATCATTAATTTATGGTATTGATTGATGCATCAAAATGAAGGTTTTAGTAAAAATAAAAACAAGGAAACGTCTCTGCATGGAGAATGAGAAGGTCTAAACCCTGTCAGACAGCACTCATTGACATGAGCCATGGGAACAAAAGGCAGGCCCCTAATTAGTTAGTAGTGGGTTTCTTGTCCCTTCCTTTTGGCAGTGATCTGAACAGGAGTCTGAGATGGCCAGATCATTTCCCTGGTCAGGTGTTGCAATGCTGTACAGACAGGTCTAGGCAGGATTTTGCTAAAATGCTCAGGACGACTTGTGTGCATCTACATTTCCAGCTAAAAGCTGTTTGACGTGACTTCAGTCGCATGCACTATGGACAACCTGTTGTCAGCAGCAGTTGCTTTTCACAGTCTAAGCAATATGAAGGAAAGCGAATCTGGCAAGAAACTTAACTGAAGAGGAGTATACTCATTCCTGAGGTAACTCCACTGACCTCGCTAGAGCTGCTCCAGAGTTCAGTCTAGCCTTGACCTGTTTTTCTGTAGTTGGCAAGTTGTGCAGCTGGAGAACTGCTTCTGCTTCTGCTGTTCCATCCATCTTTGTTCAAAGTAATAACAAGAGAATTAAAAAGGGTTCAGGGAAGGGTGACAAACATGATTGGAGCAGAGGAAAACTCTCATATCAAGGGAGATTGATAAGGTTGGAGTTGCTCCCCATAGAGATGAGACAAATAAAAAGGAGACTTAAAAAAGGAGACAAAATAACAAATAGCCTAGAAGGACTCATCCACACACCCCTTGTGATCTGCTAAAGGACCTTTAGAGGTCCATGACAACGTAATCGAATTAAGCTGCTGCTACCTGCCTCTCCCTGCCGGCTGGCTGCACAGTCAGGTTCTCTGCCCTGTGCCTCTTTTGCCTTTTGGGGTACAAAGGCTGAAACCCATTAGTACAGGGAATGTAGTGCAGGGGCAGCTGTTGTCCCTGCTTCCCACCCATGAAAACAGGGGTAGTCACAGAAAGTCAGAGAATCTTCCAAGCCAGAGGAAAGGGAGATGCTTCTGCACATAACACACAAACATCCACGGAGCCGGGCAATAAATAACATTTGATGAGATTGTGCTATGTAACAGGACTTTCCCAGGTGGTAAGAGTTGCTGGCGAAGCTGGGTGCAGCTGCAGATGCTGAGGGAGGCTGCAGGGCGGTTTCTCCATCCTGTAAGCCAGGCTGGGTGCCCTGGTAGGTGGTGGTAATTAGAGGGCTACTGCCCTCCCAGCTGTAAATCTGCCCCTGGTTACTGCTAACAGGTATGCTAGCATGTTTTCAACAGCTTACAGCAATGGGGGCTCAGGAGGAATCCTAATGGGGTACATTCATTATGCCAACTCTGCTTAATGCAGGGCATCTCATATAATGTCTAATGCCAACCATCTGTCTGCTGTTGGGGTGGGATGGACAGAGTAGGATGGACCATGGCTGCAGCTCCTGGGTCTGCATCTGCCAGCATCAGGGCCATACAACCACCCTGAATCCATAACAATTAATTTCTTCCCCAATAAGGAAATAGCTCTTGCCTGCTCCAAAACCAGCTATGTGTTGTCCAGAAGAGAAGGTTTTGCAAATAATTTCATTTTAGACAGTGGCCAGTGCTTTTAAAAGGGGTCCCCCCGTGCTGTTTCAAACTCCATCCTTTCTTAGTTACATCTCATTCCTGTGGCTGAGAAGACCACCTGGTACCTTTTTGGATCAGTTAGGGACTAATGTAACACCAAAGTCATCAAAGTTTGAAAGCCATAAATGGAAATAGGCCAAAATTACATGACATGTATCGAACTTTTCTAGCAGCTTTCACTAAATGAGGGAGTGCTGCACACCCTGCCATTCCCACCTCCACCTCCTGCCTACCGCTGGCATTTGCCTTGGGCTCTGCTGAGCTGGCGGGACTCGCTGTGCGGGCAAAAACCTAACATGACAAAAATGAGGAATAGTCATCTGTGGGGATGGCGATCTGAACTGGGTGATTGCAGCTGAAGAGAGCAATGACTGGGTGCTGCTTTTAGTTGCAAGGCACCCAGCTTAGGGTTGGGGCTGCTTGAGATAATTCACAGTCTTTTATATATCTGCCTTCTACAACCCCTGTGATAAGCAGATAGGTGATATGGCATTGTGCAGTGCAGCTTTCCCCACTGCAACTAGTCCAGTCTCCCTGTTTAAAATATGGATTTGTCCCAAAGGAGCACGTACAGCCCAGAGCAGGCTGTACCTGCTGGCTGGGGCCCTCACCCAGGCTGGCAGAGGTCTAGGCTACTGTTTCTGTGCCAGTGTTTCAATATTAGACAGCAAGCTGCATTTATTTGGATGAGCAATTTGCTAATTGATGAACTGGTTAAGAATCATTTGCTCTGTTGGTGCTGCTTGCTTTCCAGGAACAAAGTTTGCACTCGCTCACTCTTTTACAGCAAGGAGTACCCTGTTTCATGCTAGGGGTTATAGCAGGGAGCTGGGAAACAGGAGACCTGCCCTCTGCTGCTTTCACTGCTGAAGGATCACCTCTCGCTGACCGAGAGCCTGCGCCAGCAGGCAGGAAGACGCCTGGCTGTTCCTGCAGGATTGTGCGGTTCCCTGGATGGGAGAGGGGATGCACAAAGACGGGCAGCAAGCATGCTTCGCAGGGAGAGGCAAGGCTGAAGTGTCTGAGTCTTCAGCCGCACCGGGGAGTCAGCTGCCCGAGCCAAGCCGGTGTTATCCTGCATCATCTGAGCTGTGAGAGTCGCCCTGGCGTGTGTGCATACGTACCCCGTGGTCGGTGTGGAAAGCAATATCTCACAGAGGGATGAAAGTGGGTCAGAGCAAATGCAGTTTCTCACACATTTGCAGTAGGCTGGCAGCAGAAACATGTAATCAAGTCACCACGGTTCAGCTGGTGTTTGGTAACTCTGGGAGTGATGGTGAGATATCACGAGACTAAGTCCTAAAAACACACCACCTCGTGCCTCTGTATTTCATAGGAAACAACCATTGTAGCAATCTCCGAGGACTCACTCAAATGAGTTCCCTAAGCAGTCGATGATAGCGCTGGCCTTTCTCAGTAAATTCAATTTTGTGTCAGTGTACTTCATTCAATGAATTTTTCATTTTTTGCTGCATGGCTTCAGCAGCAGGGGGGATGGAGAGTGCCATGTTTTTGCCTTTTGCTCGGTGGTTTGCTCACACCACACCTGGGTTTGTAACCTGGCAAGCCCCAGAAATGGTAAAAATGCATCTCTTGTGCCTGGGCTGAATACTCTGGCCTGTCCCTTACTGCCCAGCAACTGCAGGGAGAAACGCAGTCATTTGGGAAACAGGAAGGGCCAAGGCAGGTGCTGGGGCATTGGGACCTGCGAGCAGGGACCGAGCCCTGGAGATGGTGGTGGATCCCTGCTCCCAGCCTGCTGGGAGGTCTGAGTCTATGGGGCTTTTCTTTTTAACTTATCTTTCTTCCTTAGAGAGTCCTTGAATTCCAGGAGTTTATTCTTGTCTTCATAGGAAGGGATTTACACTGATCATTTTTGTTAACAGCTGCTAATGGGAATTTTATTCTTAAATCTCCTGTGTTTTGAAGTACCATTTAGTTTTCAAAGCAAACTCAAATCTGTAAGCATCCATGGGAAGAAAAAAACCCTACTAGACTAGCCTCTGGACTGCCAAGCTGATGTTATACAGCCTTCTCTGATGAGCTTTTAGAAATTATTTTAGCCTAAGTATGTAGTGTAGAGCCCTAGGCACAGAGCTTTACGGTGCTTATCACTTCAAACACAATATCAACAACGTGCCCCATAAAAAGAACAGATTGTGGGTGTGTAAGGGACTCCCCTTTTACCTCCTGCAGAAAGACTTTACTTTTAATATCAAAAGACTCGGCTGCAGCGATTCCCCCAGCTGCTCCAGCCTGACTCCAGTGATGGCTGAGGCTGCAGGTGAGCTCCCTGCAAAAACTGGGGCACCCCCCAAGTTCAAAGCAAAGCAGCTGGAGCTGGATGGGATGCACTCTGCAGACACGCTTCCCTTCATTCTTTTTAAAATTCCCTTTACTATATTATTTTGCTGTCTTTCTATTCTGTTTTTCTTCTAAGTTTTCTTACCCAATTAAAGTAGTTTCATTTGAAATGGTTTGTACAGTCGTTGGAGGGGATTTAGGGAGAGACAGCAGCTGTAAAGTAGATGCCGGGATGCTTTACCTGATAGCCCTCTGTGACTGCCCCTCTTTGTTTTCTTTGTACGTGCTCACCTGACTCAGGTGAGTTTATCTAAGGAATTTAGGCAGTCGTACAGATCTCCTTTTGGGGGGGGGGGGGGGGGGGTGTTGTTTGGGATGCTTATGTGAAAATCGAGTATACATGTGGACAAAAATTATGGTAGATTAGAAGGCTGTGTAAAGGTATTGCCTTCCTAACACCCAGACAAAAATAGCAGGTTTGTGTAACCTAAAGCATGTAGGATGAGCTTTCTGATGACTGAGTGTAGGAATGCTTATTTGGGCCCCAAATATCAGGATGCCGGGTTTTTTTTCCATCTTAGTGCATGTGAAGAAGTGAAAGATCATTTGCAAAGTCAAGTGTAAAAGTAATAGGTCCATGCAACATTTGCAATATTTTTTTGGGTAAACTTCTGAAATTTAGTGTTTGTATATTTTATTTTTCTTAAAGCTATAATTAAGAATATATACGCTTTTCCATCCTAGCCTCTGGCTCATAGCTATTGAGCTGATGTTTTGCATATTTGTTCTTTTCTAGAATAAAAGTCACTTGCTTTCAGACTGAGCAAAATTTTCTCAAGGGGTCTTCAGTAGGAAAATGATAGAAAAAAAAAATGGCATAATTGTCTTCATATCTTGCGAGATTTTCCCAACTTGAAAGATTCCTAAGCCACTTTTCAGAATATGGATGCAAAGGTTAATTTATAAAGATATCTGGCAAATTATTTTTATAATGGCATTAGAAAACTGCTCTGCATTGCTATAAGTGAGGGTGGATGGCTGTTTACCACTCCTGCCATACCAGCCAATCTCTGGAAACATGTCTGGCCAAAACAAAAGGAGGAAGACAAGTGTAATAATCTGTATTTGTATTATATTAACATACAACGTGGGCTGCCTTTTCATGTTAATAGGCTTTTAATGATTTTGCATGGGGAGAATGTCCTGTTTAAAGAAAGAAGGAACAGCTGATAAGTTCAAATATAGGAAAAATAATTTAACAACTCACGTAGCATGGCAGCACATTGAAATTTATAATGTAACTTGTGCTGCCTCAGTTGTGAAATGCCCTCATCTTTATTCCACTCCATACAGTTTAGCAGTCAGCTGAAAGACTGTTGCTAATAACTGTTTATCTTTAATGCCTTCACTAACAGCGTTATTTTGCAGCCCC
>NW_009258386.1:9010-59921 GCF_000687185.1 Egretta garzetta
ATGGTAATGGCCTCTACCCCAGGGGGCAGAAATAAGCTGCTTAAATAACTTCATTAGTGCCCTTGTGAATGCTTATATAGGCAACTCTTAGATTTGGGGCTTGTTGGACGATGGGGCTGGGCTGTTGAGGAGTGGGCTGGCGGCCGTGCCTGCTCACCATTGACAGCAGCGATGGGGGCAGGGGGGTGTGTGTCCTCACGTACCCCTGGGGACAACACCCCGCCAGCCGGACCTGCCCCAATGTCATTAGCGCTGCGTCATCTGGGAACACATTGACGGTTGACGGCAGGTTTGCCTCTGACGTACGGGCAATACTGAACTTTATTAAAGCTGCCTCTCCCTTGAGCTAAAGGGAGGAAGGACTGGGAGCTGAGGGGAGGGCTAAATTCACTAAAAGGGAAGCACCTAAAATCAGAAGTGCGGTAGATAAATGAGTACAGGAAAAATAATTCTGTTGCTGCCTTGCATCTGTTTGCCGTGTCTTTTGAAAGTGCAGTGAAACTCCATGCTGCACCTTTAGATGAAGAGCAGTGGTGACATACGGACCTTACCTTACATGAGGAGGAATTGCTCTGCTAATCCATCAGACAGGTAAATAGCATTGCATTTAGTCAGTAAAAAGCGGATATTGGAGGAAACAGCCCACTAAATTACCATTCACTAGTCCTAGAGAGAAGTTTCTGAAGAAATAGATCACAAAGGTGTGAGAGAGCAACCAAGTCTCTCATCAGCTCCTGCTTTTCAGTTTGGAAAAAAGGCGGTGGTGCCCGGCTCCGGGTGAGTCACACAGCTTACAGTAAGGCCCTTTAAAATCTTCTTACTCGACACTGCACAGACATCAGCCACGTGTACTACACGTGTTGTGCATTATGTGCAGGTGGTTTCTTGGATGCTGTAGGGGACCTTTCCACAACCAAACCCCCAAAATGCCTCCTGGGAAGCAGGAGCAGACCCAAGGGCAGAGGAGAGGCTGTCTCCGCCCCAGGACAGCCACAGCCTGCAGCAAGTGCATGTGCTCTCAGCCACCCCTTCACCAGCCCTGGAAACAAAGTGGGGTTATCCACTCTTTATTCCTATTTTTGGTTTTGCCCGTGTTTCAAATCTGAGCGCAGGCTGGGTGAGGCGGCGGGGCCATTGCACGGCTCGGTGAAGGCTTTGGGTGAGGTGTTGCAGGAGGGCCGAGCCAGGCTGGCCGTGCAGGGCTGCCTTCGCACCCGAGAGGTTTCGATCCTGGGAGTGCCCCAGCCCTCTGACCTGCTCTGCCTCTCCCTGGCCCCTTCGGGGACCACTTAGCTCATTAGCACAGTGAAAGGCTAATCAAGCACCAGCATTGCCTACTGATCTTACAGGTCTTTTCCAACCTAAACGATTCTATGATTGGGAAAAATTTCTTCACCAAAACAGTTGTTGAGCATTGGAACAGGCTGCCCAGGGAAGTGGTCGAGTCCCCATCTCTGGAGGTATTTCAAAGACAGGCAGACGAGGTGCTTAGGGACATGGTTTAGTGGTGGGATGGCAGTGTTAGGTTAATGGTTGGTCTTGATCTTAAAGGTCTTTTCCAACCTAAGCAATTCTTTGATTCTATGATTCTATTCTTTTACAGCCATAGGAAAAATACCCCAAACTTAATTTGGATTGCGGTTTGGGGTCTCAACCTCAGTCTGCTTCTTCCAGATGAAGTTGCACGCTGTGGAGCTGATGGCTGTTGCAGGCGAGGGTGTTGTGTGCGGAGCCAGGGCTGTCTGTCTTTCAAGACTTCAGCAGAAATCCCACCTTCTCAAGAGAAAAAAATTTGGGTTTTTTTTCTTTTGTCCCACTTCTTCCACTCTACTCCCACTGACAGATTTCTGCTTGAGGTTTCCTGTTTGAAGAACTGGTAATTTTTTCTGAAGATAAATAGATGTTGTTGAAAAATTCCTAGTCAGTTTTATCCAGGACGATTTAAAAACTTCCCAGAGAGCCAGTCCCAGTACCAGTGTGGTGTGTGGTTAGAAAACCAGCTCGCAAACACAGCCCTCGGGACTGGAACAAGCCTTCAGGAACAGCCCAGGGGTGCGGCAGATACGGTGGACGAGCAGAAGAGAGGGACACCCAAGAGCTGGATGTCCATGGTGGTGCCAGACGGGGCTCCCTCTGTGGGAAATGGGGGGTCATGTCATGTTTCTGGTTCATGGCAGGGAGGGGAAGCAGCTGAAGGGTGGCTTCCAGCACTGGGACTTGTGGCTCTGATCCCTCATATGAGCCCGCACTGGCCATAAGCTGGTGATGATGAGTTTGAAGGATGGGACCTTAAGTTTGGTTCTAGGGAAAACATGGAAAGCTTAAGCTCAGGTGGCCATATCTCGTGGAAAGAAAATGCGGGCACTGAAGCACTCCCCTTCTGTTTTTCATCATTTAAAAACGCAAGTGGCTAGTGCCATGCTGATCCCAATCCCCATCCGCAGCGTGCCTTTGGGAGGAGCGGGAGCTGGCAGCTCACTCCCTCGGTAGGCACCCGTACTGCTGTTCCCCGCGGCAGGACCACGCTTCGCTCTGGGGCTTCCCAAAACAGTGAGAACACTTGTGCTAGTATCAGTAAAACTAGTCTGGTTTTACAATGAAGAAAACTGGTTTTAAAATAAATCCAGGCTTTAAAAAGCAATGCGAATCAGTACTTCATTGCATGCTGTATCATACATTCCATTTTCTTTCTAAGCTAAAACATCAGTAACAAATGTAAACCATGTATCAGAAAACATTGCATACATTTGTAACTGATGTAAACATCCAAGTTTTGGTTTTTTTTAAATGGCAAGATTCTTTGTGTATTGTGCTTTTTCCTCATTTACAGTCCTTAAAATGTGTTCAGTCATATTTGGTACATACCTGAGATCCAGACCCAAAAGCACTCAGACATCTTAACTAAAAATTCCTCTAACACTTAGGTTTACAAGTGTTAATCTTAAAAACCACCTAGCATCTATGTAGCTTTTCTACTGATTAGTATAAAAGTGGTGGAACTTTTTCCACCCTTCTACAAGTTATGATAAACATATGAAGCACTGATCAGGTTTTCGTCAAACCTCCTGGCACGGATAAAAAACAAGCACACTTCTTGACAGATACAGAACACTGAAAATCAGCCTGAAAGCAAAATGAAAACAATCTTAAAATCAACTCTGTTTGACAACTACAATTTTCAGTCCTAACCAGTATCAGCTTTTGGCCTATAAATGGTCTCAAAGCATATATTAATGTCACTAATGGGAAAGGGCTACATAAAATCTGGATTTTTTTTTATTTCAGGCAAATTGCATGACAAAGCTCGGAAAAGAGAGGTCTCTGCTGTTGCCTGCTCTATGTTATGGACTTAGATGTATTGTAGCAGCAATACTTTGGTCTTAGGGCTTTGCAGAATTATGTTAATTTTCACACCGTGAGATCTATAGTTCAGTATAAACATATATATATTTTTGCTCATTCACACACTTTCTATGGACTGAATATATTTCACTCTTTTTTTTTGGTCATTGCTAAGCTGATTAATCTAAATTTAATCTGTTAATTCAAGATATATTTTTTTCCTATTAACACACACAAATCCTAGCAGACGGGTTCTTGGCTAAAGTACGGTGTTTCTGGTCCAAGCTGAGAGGAAAGAGGAGGAGGAGGAGGAGGGAAAAGAGGGGCAGAGAAGAACACTTCTCCTCTTCCTCCTGCCATGGGTGAGTGTCCAGGGTCCATCTTGGGTTGCTGAAGGCTTTGACTCAAATCAGGCCTCCCTGGCCTCAAACTTGGCAGGAGCGCGCCCAAATACTGGATGGTAGCTGGGATAAGAGCCGGCTGGGAAGGACTCTCTGAGTTTCTTCTAATGAAATAATTTTATACTCTCATTTTAGATAATTATGCATTGGCATAAGAAAATCAGTCTGCTTTCCCCAAATCCCAGGAGAAAATGCTTTTACTCCAGCCTTTTCCAGACTTTTAAATCTGTTTGTGGAAAACTTCCCAAGTTCTTGAGTTTGACCTGGGTTGTAGAATATAAAACAGTTTGGACTCTTTGGAACTCTCTGGGGAGGGGAAATACTTCCCATTCACCTCAAAAAAAAAGCACTTTTTTTTCTTTTTTACTCGATTTCAAAGGTAGCTAAGAGATAGATAATTCATTCCTTAAAGTTGACTTTTTGCAGAGCAATTGATGTACAAATGTTAGCAGATTAAACAAGCTGGTCTTGCTGTATTGGAAAGCGCTGCAGCCAGCAGGCCTGTAAATAGATTGAAAAGAATAAAATGCTGGAAAATGCTTGCCATGAAATTAATTAGGTGTTTAAATAGGAAGAGCTGATTTCTGTAAAACCAAGAGTGCTTTTTAATCTTCCAGAGTGGTTCAGTCCTCAAGTGGAAGAAGTCCTAGAGGGCAGCTCTAATGTGTTGGTAAGCAAAGGACATGGACCAGTGAGTAAGAAGGCAATACCTTTTTTACAAATATGTAGAGACAGCTTCATCTCTCTAATGTAATCATCATACAGCAGTAAAAGCACTTTGGCCCTACATCTTGAGGAACATTCAAGTTTTACTGCTATTGCAGTGTGTAGCATGTCCTGCTTGGTGTTACTGCACATTCAATATATCTTTTGGGCTTGTAATTGGGGTGTGTTGTGGACGTTTCTTTACACTTAAATAATCACGGGCCAGATTTTCAAGGAGTGTTAATATGTCTGGCTGCAATGGAGTCAGTGGGACCAAACTCCTTTCTACCAGCTAAGGATCTGGTCCCGTGTGCTTAAAAATAGCGCAATGAGGAAAGGACCCATCTACCTACTGAGAGGTTTCGTGACCTACTTCTGCAGCTCTCCTCCTCCTTTGGGAAGGCCCTGCTGGGCTTCTGCTTCTTCATCTCCTTGGTCTCCCCCAAACCTCTCACAAAAGCAAATTCCACCAGAGAGACAGCTGCTTCTGCATATATTAATAACACACAGCTCTATAAATGATTAATAGAAGATACCACTGACTTTGAGTTATGGTGTAGTAATTCACACTTAGCTGTTTAGATGGCTCTCAGCCTTCATCCCAGCGTTGCACAAGCCACCCGAGATGAATGATTGCCCTGTCATGCAGACTGTTGTTTCTAGTTGCTTAAACCGAGCACTGCACATATCAGATGGGATCATACAACTGATTATGGCACACCAGAGAGACCTTGCCCACCACATGGATGGTGAAAATCAAAATGATCAATTTTTCAAATTGCTTAATGATGCATCTGTGGGAATGCTGTTAGCCATAGACTACAAGGGCTCTGTCCTTCGGCGTGCTGGGGACCTAGAGCTGGTCCAAAGAGGTGTTTAAACTTGTGATCATATTTAAGCATGTGTGCAGACATTTTGGTGGATCCTATGAAGTGCCTCGTGCGGAGCGAGGTCCTGCTGCTCCTCTGGTGATGGATGTGATCGCGTTGCCTTCTTCCAGCTGTTCACTCCATGGGAAGCCACTGCACTTTCTGCTGTGCCTCTCCATGTTCTCCGTGACGTTTGTGTTTGTGTGAGATCTATCCTAAAAAGGGAATACTTCATTTTTAAAAAGCTTTACAAAGATGAGATTGTGTAAAAAAAAAGAAGAAAACTGAGACGCCGGGGGCTCAGTAAATTAAATTGTCCATGTGTGACAGAGAACAGAAGCCTGGTCACCTGCAGACAACTGAGCCAGTTCCCGTTTACCTCCAGGTGATTCACCACATCCCAATGTCAATCAAAAGGGATCGGAGGGATCACACCTGCAAAGTGCCAGTTTTTCCCTGTTAATTACAAAGGGATCCTAGGGTGGCTTGCTCAGATATAGATGTCTACACTCCACAGCCCTAAAACTTGGGGAGGCGAGGCTTAGCCTTTAAATCCGTGTTTTCCCCACCCCCTATCACATTAAGTTGGCGTGACAGTACACAGGAGGTGTTTTATATGCTGTCTCCTTAGCACAGGCGAGTGAAAAGCCACAGTCATCACTAACAGCCTGTTAATCAAATAACATTCAGGATTAAAATTATGTGGTTAAAAAGTGGCTCTGCTGATGTGGAGCTTGTAGGGGTGTAAACTCCCCACAGAAACCTTGTCCCCAATGATGGTCTTCGAATGGGTGGTGGAAAATCTGGTTGGGTTGTCCCAGATGGAAAGATAAACTCCAAAGTATTTAGATCTGCAGTTGAAGCCTTGCTTCTCTTCAGAGGAGAAGATGGGGCCTCAGGAAAGAGTTTGGTGCCTTTGTGCTGGTGAAACAAACCTTTCAGGGGAAACAATGCTAATAGAGTCATCGCTCTGGCACATGAGCCCTGTTGGAAAGAAAGTCTCTTAATCCCCTCTATAGTCTCTCTATTTATACCCTTAGGCTGCACATAAACTGGCCAAGTAGGAGAACAAAAGCTGACTAGAAATATCTCCTGTGACTGTTGTTCTCATGAGCTATTATCCCCTTTATTAAGGATCAGGCTAAGAACAACCTCTGTTAAGGACAATGTTCTGCGAAGAAATGTGATTATCATGCTGATTTAGGTGAAACTTGGCCCTGTGGCTTGCCTCTCCCCCTGCCCTCACTGCCCATTTTTCTTATTGTGCTTCTAAGTGGTGGTGCCATCAGCCAGGCTGGAGCAATGCCCAAAGCCCTTGCTCGGGAGTAAGCCTGGGGGCGGCTGGGCTTGCACATGCACCAAGATCAGTATCAGCCTAGAAGTACAGTTTGTCTTCTCAGCCATTACTTTAAGATATTTGGTAATATAATTTTTACAATATATAGGGAAAAAAAAAATCTTGGCCTATGTATTTGCATGTGACCTTAGAGATGGGATCTTCTAGAGAAGGGCAAGGCATGGGACTGTTTGCCAGATCACTACTGTCCTTTCTTGTGCTTCTTATGATCATTTTAGAAATGACTGTATTTCATATTTCATTTGTTTCTTTAATATATCTGAAGCTCATTAATAGCTATGATTGTCTTGTCTGCAGTTTTTATTTCATGAAAATAAAAATCCACACCAGCATCCTGTTTCACCATGACCAAATGGAGATGTTCTTTCTTGACCTGGAAGGCAGTACAGCCCAGGTTCCTTTGTGTCAGTCAAATCCAAAGAGGAACAGACCAAAGATGGCTTAACTAACTCTATTCCAGGCAAAACCAGGACACTGATCTTTCTGCAGAGTAAGTTTCCAGAGGCTTTGGAGAACTTTGTGCTTCATGGAAATGCATCATCGACTGAATAGATGCTTTGGAAATGTAGAGTGCAAATAACTCCAGTGGTTTTTTTGGAGAAAATGGAGGGTGTGGGGAATTCATCATACTTGGCTGTACTGGACATGAAATTTCCTCTTTGGAAAGCTATTAGTCTGCATCAAGAATAGCTGTGATGTACCTTATGTTCCTGCGGTTAGCATTGTTGAAAAGACCTGATTAGGTTATCTGTAACAGTTTTACAAGCTGTGACCAAATGTAATGTTTCCATTCGCATACTAGAAGTATGATTGAGGATAAATCATTAGATAACATGGACTTAAGGAGTCTATGAACTAATGATGGAGATTCCTTAAGTAAAGTAGTAAACTACTTCTTCAGACTATGTGTTTACAACTTTCTAACCCTTCCAGTATTGGACAATCAAAAATTTTATCTACAGGATACCCTGACCTTTCAAGTCACAATCCCATTTAAGGCCAGACAACAGGAATAAATGAAATCAATGCAAAGAGCAACATATTAATTTGTGGGATTTTTGAAATTCTTGAGCTATGATACTAATTTGTGAAATGAAAGCAAGTTACTCTAATAACAGCTTAATTATAGATAGGCCAGATGAGGCTGTTGGTATTTAAAGAGGTGAAACTCCTGTCACACTGAAAAGATAAAGCAAAAAAGGATAATGAGATAAAGAGTGGTAAGTTTCCCAGAGAGGTAGTGGAGGCCCCATCCCTGGAAACATTCAAGACCAGGTTGGACAGGGCTCTGAGCAACCTGATCTAGTTAGTGGTGTCCCTGCTCACTGCAGGGGGGTTGGACTAGATGGCCTCTAGGGGTCCCTTCTAACCCAAAACATTCTATGATTCTGTGATTCTAAATGTTTAGGCTTATGTCTGAGGCTGACCGGGACCAGGTGATGGACTTAGATGTGGTGGTGCTGGATTCTTGTGAGTGTGCTGCTGCTGAGAGAGGCCACCAGTGTGGGGCAAAAAAGAGTTTCCCTGATGCCATTTTGACCATAAGCTACAAAGTGCAGATATAATCAGTCCTCTTTCTTTGCAAGACCAAGTGAAAAACAGAAGCAATAGGAAAGCAAAGGGTTGGGAATTTTTGCACAAACATGACTCATTCTGGTATTTCAAAGTGGGTGAATTGGGTATTTCTAATTTTTGTAAAAGCAAGACAACTCAGAATATGTTTATTAGGTCATGTGTGCAAATCAGGCAACCCTGAATCTAGAGGAGGGAAAAGCAAGCTACCTCAGAGTCAAGGTTGAGGTACGCTTATACCTTACTCCTGGGTGAAGAAGAAGGAGGTTGGAGACCCTATCGTCCACCATGCTGAAGATTGTCTCTTCAGGCTCAGCTGTTTGAATCCACAGCTCATCTCATCTCTTGCCCATTAAATCAGGAATGGTCTCGTAGGAGGGTGTCATACAGAACCACTAACACCCATGTAGGAGCTACAGTAGTAAATATGAGAGGACAACCACTGGGAATGTCCTGACTGGTTATTGTAAGAATTTATTTCTCTACTAAAAAGGGTCTATTTAAATAATTTAATAAGTTGTTGTTTTCGTCAGAATTCAGCTTTAATTGAAGAGGGTGTCTGGAAAAAGGAAGTGGTCTTCCTGAGCCAACTCTTTGACAGCGTTGTTAGCGTCATTTTGAGAAGCCACTTCTGAGAATAAGCCTTGCTCCTTCAGCATCCTCCTGGCCAAGCCTTGGTTGATGTTCAACTTCCTCAGAGGGTTTGAATTTGGCCCCCTTTCACTTTCCTTCTGGCCTTGGCTCTGCATTTTGAAGATGTGTACTCACAAGTTAAGACATGGCACATTGCTCACTCCTACTCTAGCACAGACAGGGTTTAATATTAATCTTTGTTTACTCAACACTAAAAGTTGTATTTAATCTAAGATCTGTTAAATTTAATACTGATAAATCGAGCACTTTCTTAATGTATGCTCACATTCTGTCTTAGTCTATTATATATGTGCTGTACGAATGAGATGCATTGGCTTTGTAAACACACAAATAAAGACAGGGAGAAAAAAAGCATTTGCAACCCAAGTTACTTTCCTGTGAAGTAACGGAGCTGTGAGAGCTGCTGTTTGTCCTGTGCAATGCTGAGGATGGCTCAGCTGATTGAATACATCATTGCCCCCGAAAGGGCAGGTCTGGTGCTGGCTGGATCTGTAAGGAGCAGGTTTGACTCACTGATCCATAATAAAACTGAATAGGTAAAAATGGGGGTAATTTTCTGGTGGGTTGGTGAGTTGCATCGTCTTCACGAAGGGCCTGAGGAATGCTGTGCAGAAGTGTATGGTGAAGGTTGAAGAGGGGGAGCTAGGACACTTTTGGTAGCAGAGATCTGTTAGACCCACTCAGCTGCCTCTTCCACTTCCTCAGCCAGGACATGGGTCCATGAGGGTTTAAAGCAATCCAAGTGGGTGCTGATGTCCTACCCTGCTGTGCCCTCCCACGATGCTCTGAAAAAATGTCCATCTGGCCCTGCAGAGAGCTGGTTCAGTGTGCTAGACTGGCAGAAGAATATTCAGCATGGGTACTGTTTTAGTTTGGTCTCTCCCAGTTTTACATCCTGAGCTAGTTCTCTGGGATGTCAAATGAACACCAGAGAGAGAGGGGGAATGTGCAGGAAAGCTTGCTTGAGACACAGGAGGTGGTTGAGCTATGGCAGAGGTGGCTTAGATTAGTTGGAACTGTGGGCTGCAGTTCTACAACCTATCTCTCTTCTGCATTTCTGTTTCCCCTTTGCTTGGGTGAATTTGGGAAGCACAGTTACATTTTCTGTCTGACTGATTTTTCAGCTGTGCAAAGCCACATGTCTACAATGGATGGATCTGACTCTGCTACCTGGTTTGCTAAAATCTCTTCTTACGCACAGGATGCTGAGAGGAGCCTACAAGAAGGCGAATCTATCTAAACAACAAAGGTACATTAATAATTTTAATAAGATCACATGCAGACATGAAAAACAAAACCAAAATCACCAACTTATTTTCAGTCATCAAAAATGTCCGCAGCTGGTCCAATTAATTTGATGAGGTACAAAAATTAGCAAATAATTACCTTAGATTCTGATAAGGCTAAACTGGGTTGTAAGAAATGGATGGACCTGTATTTTCAGGCCCATCCATACATCAAGTACAGCGGTGAGAAAAAGTACCAGCACCGTTCCCATATGTACTGTAGATCATAGTTTAACTGCTTGCTACTCTGGGCATCCTTCTCGTAGTAAGGTCCCCGTACGTGACTGAGTTTGTAGTGCGGGTGATACCTCAGAGAGCTACGCACACCTTCGGTGTGACTGCCAAAGGACGTTGGAGAACTAGAGCAGTCATTGTCTTTGATTTAGTAGCAAAACCGGTTTTCATTACTTGGTCTCAAGTCCTGAGGACAGCCCAAATCCTCCAGCACTGGAGCTTTCAATAAGACATTGTTTGTTCTGCTGCACTGTCAATAAGATGTCATTACTTTAGCTGCAAGATAAGAAAGGATTTGTTAATGCCTCCTCTTGGGGGATGGTGACATTTTTTTCCCCTTATAGATCACCGGGGAAAAAATATGGGCACAGGCTGGCAAGGAAAGAAAATCTGTTCAGCTTACTTTCTGTATTTATACCTCCCAGTTAAAGCTTTAAGTTATGACAAGCACAAATGCAGCCTTTTTCTTTTATTTGTAGTCGTGTGTGAAAGCAGTGGTATAATACACAATGTGCATATCGTATATAATTTTTTAGGAGAAAAAAAAGGTAACTTTAGCATCTCTTTAAAAGAAAACTGCTGTGAGCTGTAACAGGTCTATAATCTGTCGCTAATCCGGAAGTACAGTACTCTGCAAGTGGCGGATTGGGTTTTTGCCTTTCCCAGATCTAAGTAAGTAGTTACTAATTAACAGCAGATATGGCAAGAATTTTTCAGGTCTTGCTTTGGCACAGCTGTCAGGTCCGTAACCTGGGGGCTGCACGGACGGGGATGGAGCTGTTCTCGCCCTCGCCCCACCACCTCTGCCTCTGGCCGAAACCTCCTGCAAATCCCCCTGTCTGGTGTGGCCTCTGCCCCCCACTGCACAGCCGGCTTCCACAGGCCGCCGCCACAAAAAAATCCCTGGTTATCCTGGGGTTTTCGGAGACCAGGTGACTTTTTGGCAACCTCAGGAGTAACAATGCCATATTCTTTGCAAAACCGCATTTAAGACAATAGTTAAGGCCCTGATTCTGCCAGTTTTTAGCCGCCTGTATAATCTTTGATGTCGTTAGTTATGAGCACCCAGAGGGCATGTCTGAAATGGAAAAATTCACTTGGCTTCAGGTGAAGCTGGAGATGAAGGCACAGCAGCTACCCCTGAAACAGGGATATCCAGAGGAACCCGAGCAGGGGTTGTGCAGGGGACTCTGTGCCTGGCCCAGGCAGGCAAATCCCTTTCTTTTTAACTCATTAAAATAATCATGGGTTGAGGAGCACATTTGGTTGCATTTTGGTAGTTTTCTTGTGCCGCAGAGGTGAGCCCAGGCTCCACTGGTCCCTGGCGGGGGCTGTCTGGCTGCTGGGCTGCCTTGTGCCTCGCCTGCCACCCCATGTGGTCCTCTGCCAGGCTGGCTGTGCCACCACAGCCACCAGTCCCCCAGCCGCCTGTGCTGCCACAGCCGCCCATGCCAGCACAGATGCCCATTCCCCAATAGCCGCCCATTCCCCCAACAGCCACCCATGCCACCACACTCCCCTCCCCAGTGCACGGGGGGGTTGGGACAAGGCAGCCCCAGGGTGGCTGGGAGGAGGCAGAGCCACCAAAATATTTTCACAGGACAAATAACCTTAACCCCTGGCTCACCTTCTGGTAGCCAAGCTGCTCTCAGCTCCATAGAACCCAAGAATGTGACAAACCCCAAACACCATCGACCCTTGGTGGAGGGGATGGATATTCAGGTCTTCATGCCGGGCTGGGGGTATGGTCTCTCTTTCCACTGACTTGCGGGCTCCGGCAAGCGAAGACCCTGCAGTGCCTTGGCCACTGAGGCTTACATGTAACTCTGCTTGCTCTGAGCAGCCAGACCGGTTTAGAAAATGACTGCATGAATGAGGACAATGCGGCTGTAACAGGAGGCCAGCTGCCGGGAGCCAAACGGGATGCCAGGGAATGGGGAGGTAAGGCGATAGCCGCAGGTGGCTGTGGCTCCCGGCACAGCTTATTTAGCCACTTGTTGTCTGACGTCCACACGGAAGCACAGAAGTGATGTGAGAGGCTTACATGGATACTACATGAATATCTAAAAAAATAAAACCCCCTAATATTGTGTTAAGTTTATCAGAGTTGACTGCAATTTCCCTTGTGCTGCACAGTTTAAGAATTCCCCTATAAACTCTCTCTGTCTATGCTAGAGAGGTGGCTTTTTGATGTCCTGGCCTCTGCTCACGGCGCCATGGAATGCAGTGGGATTTTCTCTGCGGTCTGTGTCCCCTGCCTTTTCTTCTTTTTCTTTCTCTTCAGCATTTAGGAGATTACCATAGCCTACGTATTTATAGAGAAAAATATATCTTGGTACAATTGGATGGAAGATGATTTTTCTTTACTGGAAAAGAGCATCTTGCAGTGTGAGGCGGGCTGGGAGTTAGGTTCCTCATAGTTGGCAGAACACCCCTCGGTGTGAGCACGTGCGTATGAAAGAGGGTAGAGGATACATGCTCACGTGTGCGCTTCCATACCCTTTGTTAGGACTGCCTGGAATAACCAGAGAATTGATAAATCCATTCCAAAAGCAAGAGAATTGATTTGATTTCTTTGCATCTTTGCTCACTGATAAGCTGCAGCTCTAATCACAGTGATTGTCATTGCTTTTACAGGATAGTTGTATCAGAGAACGCAATAAAAGTTGTGGAAAACTAGTTTAAAAGGCTCTTGTTTTGATGCCCTTCCAGCTTGTAAATAAAAACCACTTTCTTCAACTTTCCTGGAAAGAATTTGTTACTATTATCAGGCTATTAAGATACATTATTTTCTTGTGAGGAAAATATTGCCCCAAGCCATGTGGAGGTTATTTATGATTAACTACATACATATCTTTTTGGCATTTTATGTACCTGTTACTCATCCATGGTTGAGGTCCATATAAATGCAAATAAAAATGAAGCCTGCAGCAACCAGCGCTGCTCCCCTGTATAGGAAACACAAACTTATTTAGTAGATTGGAAAGGACAGGTGGGCATACTGGAGAAAAATCTGGAGTTGGTGTGAATTGCTGATACCTTTGCTGAACTCTGGTGATGTGCAGGTGGGCGAGGTGGGGCAGAGCACAGCCTTGTGTTCATCTGGCACAGACTGGGTATCCAAAATCAGCACAATTCATCTGCTTGGTGACAAAAAGAATTAAAACTAAGCAGGCAACACCAGAAGTAATATGCTTCCTTGGCTATTTGTGCATTAAGTAGAAAACCACTAAAACCTGCTCTTTGAAGGTTTTTAAATATCTCAGTCAATTTAAAACCACAATCTCCTCATATAGACTTAGCCTATGATGATACTATATCCTTCTGCTTGTAGGAATATAACACTTATTATGCTTTGTCATGAAATTGCTTTTGTTCTCCCTCTGACAAAGCCCAATTGATGCAAGAGTGGCATAAGAGCTTGGGTACCAGCATCTGTACAACCCATAGCCCTTAGTCAGCAGAAACCAGGCTGGAAGTGGTGGTACCTCTGCTTCCCCAGCTATCACGAAGCTCCACTGAAAGCAGATCTTGGGAATCCCTAAGGGCCAAAAGACCAACACACCTCAAAACAAAGAAGGTCTCTGTTTAAAATTAATCTCTAACCTTCCTGCTCTCCAAGTCTAAGAAAAGGAGTTCCTCGAAGCAGAGAGGAAAAGTCAGAGCAGAAGCAGAAGAGAACTGATGGCTGGCTGGCTGGCAGGGAGAGGCAGAGAGAGTGGACTGCCCGGGGGTAGGAGCATCACAGACCCGATCCAGATGAAGAAATAAATGATGACTCTGAAACATAACACAGGGTTTATCATGACAGGAGTGAAAGCGTATAAAGACCTAAACTGTTTATTTGTATGAGAACATAATGGTCCTTGTCATCGACTTGGTGTTGAAAGGAATGACTTCCATCTAGAGGAAGCAGAAAAAACAGGAGATAAATTTCAGCACTAGTAACAGTTTAATGGAAAAAGATTGAAAAAGAGGGGGAATATGGAAATTAGACAGGGATGACATTCTAAGAATTTAAATGTGGCATTTGGCAGCAGCAGTCTTGTTGGTGGAAAAACAAACAATGCTAATCAACAGCAAATGTATTGTTATTTTTAAATAGACTTTATTTAATGACAATAAATATAAGGAAATCTTAATATTCAGAAACTAATAGCCAACATTCTTAGAAAAAATAAAAAAAATACATTCTTACATCGTGAATTTTATCAACCTACACAGAGGCTAAAACAGTGGTGACTGTCTGTAATTCATGGTGCTTGTTAAGGCAATGAAACGGTCGCTGGTCCAAATTCACCCTGACTTCAACAAATCTGTACAAAGTAAGAGTATGGCCTACATATAAAGTGTAAAAAAGAGTAAAATCGATTCATAGTTTAAAAAACAAATGTTAATTTTCCTTTCAAGCAGATCTTTAAAATTATTAAAGTAACGTAGCCTAAAACAAAAATAAAGTTACAAATACTGATATGTTGGCAACTGCCCTCCCACCCCCCAGCATTTTTTTCTGATGCCTGCGCAGAGCTCCCTGTGTACCAGCAGAGCACATTTCAGCAGCTGGAGGTAGAGGCTACAGAAATTGCACAGCTTAAGAGATCCAACCATTAAAATGCAATTATTAGGCACTCTGTTGGTTTTCCTCTTCTTTCTCTCTCATTCAGAACTGTGCTGTGAGTAACACTGTGCATACGGCAAACGGAACTGAATTCCTGATATAATGTCTTCTGAAATGAAATGCTACAGCTACATTAGCAAGGAGCGTGGCACTTCAGAAGCAAATCACTAGAGCAAAAAGTTGCTGTTGACTAGCTGATGCCCACGCAGTATTCACTGCTCTCTTCAGCCTAGCTCTGGTTTTAGCTCTCTGGACTAAGTGCCTGTCAGAGACCATTAAGTGCGTATCTAAAACTTGCCTTCTGGTTCGGTTTAAATCAAGAGGAATCCAGTCCATGTGCCCTGAGACCAGTCTGTGATGGGAAGCACCGTCAAAAAAGCAGGGACAAGTGGAAGACTAGTTTCAAATGCACACTCCTGATCTGAACAGCAATGGCAATGTAGAAACACCCAAAGCTGATTAGTATTTTATTACGGGAGGAGCCCAAGTCATGGATATACACGCTTTGCTGATGTAGCACGGTTTTTTTAACCATTATTTTAAAGGCAGGGATATAAACTCTGGCTGGCACTGAGGGCCAACTCCCCTTTTAGGAAAGGCTGCCAACTGATGTCAACAGGGGCAACTGAGAGAGGCGACAGGAGCCAAACAAGGAGCAGAGGACCAGGCACTCCTGAAAACCAGCCTTAAGCTCTGCCCCTGCTCACAGGATGACCCCAGGCAAGGCACTTAATTCCTTTGTTTCCTAGTCTCTTTACCTCTCAAAGGCAGCAATAAATGCTTCCTTAAGACCAAATAATTATCTGAAATGGTCCATTTTGTGCTGCTTTTTTTTTTTTTCCTTTATCACAGGATGCCTCCTTGCCTGCTCCAGCCCTCCAACTCTTCACATAAAAGGGTGTTTAAGGCACATTGGCACTGTCATCACTGATGGTGGTATGAAAATGGCATCTCAGCTGAACACAACTGCAGAGGGGGAAGAGCCAGTTCAAAGCTAAAATCGAAAGCTCCAAGTCTGCAAGGAGCTGACTGGCCTTTCTAACTAAACTCATTTTGCACAGGGAAGTCCTGAGTGTTTCACTAAAATTGTTCCGCGAAACAGTTCTTTTGGACAAAAATCTGTTTTAAACAGAGGTTTGGCATACTGTGCGGTGGCAGGACCAGAGGTACTGGGCACTATCTGAAACACAGGAGATTCCTTCTGAACATCAGGAAACACTTTTTCACTGTGAGGGTGACTGAGCACTGGCACAGGTTGCCCAGGGAGGCTGTGGAGTCTCCATCCCTGGAGATATTTGAAAGATGTCTGGACATGGTCCTGGGCAGTCTGCTCAAGGTGGTCCTGCCTGAGCAGGAGGGTTGGACCAGATGACCTCCAGAGGTTCTTTCCAACACCAACCATCCTGTGGTCCAGGGAAAAGGTAAAACCAGTATTGAGAAGATATATTTTGATAAGAAATTCTGTCTCATATAGAAACTTCTGAGTGTTTGTCCATCTGTCCAATTTATTTTTACTTCCTGGTAAATTAAAGACTTGTCATGATTGTAATGAAATCAAAACAAATGGCAAAAGACAGAATTCCCTGTGCAAAGAAGCACCAGTTCCATCGCTGCTCTGGCTGACTGTCATTTATCATTACGGTTTATCTTTTTTTGCTGTCCTGTGTCTTTTTTTTGTCTTCAGTTTTCTGGGCATTATAATAAGTAAGCTTCAGTCCTTCAGTGTCAGAAATGCAAGTGGTTCTCTAGAACCTGTGAGTTTCTTTCTTTCATCTTGATTTTTGAGCCAAGCTTTCCTCTCATGTTCTTCCATGCAGTCGTGCAAAGTCTTGCTGAGTGAAAGCTTGTGTATCATGACTGCGGAAAGGCCTCTTCTGGTTTAAATGTTGCCCTTTCAAAGGATAGGCTTGAGGTACACAGCAGCCAGTATTTGGAAGGTTTGCTACAAAATCCAGATGTTTGATTCCTTCTGATTATTAATGGGATAAAATACACCTTATAAATGCTACTTAGTTTCTGCATATGAAATTCTTAATATGTAAAAAGCTATATGAATAATCTGCCTAAATTTCTGTGTAATTATTACATTTAAGAAGAGTACAAAACTACAAATGCAACAGTAATCACCTGGTTTACAGAGTACACACATAGTTTTGCTTTTTTAACAAGATTTTGGGTTTCAGAATTTGTAGAAATCGGTCCACTAAAACTGTTAAAAGAGAAAGCAAGTTAATAATCTGGAATATCACTGCTGCAGGCACAAAGCTGAGCTCTACATACCTGTTTAATCTGTAATTCCCTAACTCCCAGTATGTAACTGGAACCAAAATAGCCAAGCAGACCTGCAGCCTAATTTGAAGATGACTGACGGGTCTAGCAAATGCATCCACACCTCTAACATCCTTCCCAGTTATTTAAAGCTTAACATGGTTAAGGCATATTAAATGGTTTATTCCTATCTGCAGTTTCAATAGATTCACGGTCTTGTCAGAATTCACTTTACCATGCAATGCTGTATCACAACAGGTCCAGCTGCATATACTTCCAATGTCGAAATCTGTCCGGGAAGAGCACGGTGCCTCTGGTGAGGGAGAAATGCAGAAGACAGCCCTCCACAAATACTGATTTAGTACGTGAAAACGCTTTTAACGCTCATTACTATTACAGGTAGGAGACCTTCAAGGCTATGGTCATTCAGAGCAGAATGGGCAAGGGGACCAATGAAAATACATTGACTGGGGAAAGACAAAATGCCTGAGTTTTCTACTCACTTGGAGTGCTGTAAAGTCAGTTTGTATGCATTGATTTCAAAGGCAATTCTCCTGTTTTCAAAGGCAATTCTCCTGTTTACACAGAGATTGATGAACAGGATGGGCTTACAGTCCTGCTGCTTCTTGTGATCCAAGTCCATAATTAATTGAAATATCTTGTTATCCATTTGAGTCTCAGTATGTATAGCTAATTCAGTGTAGCACACAACAGCGCTTAGTATGTCAATTCCAATGGCTTAACAACGTGAGTTTGAGCTGTGTTTTCCTTCCCTTTCCTTCATGTTTTGGCTTTTCCTCTTCATTTTATAGCAGGGGTTTGCATTAGCAAGTAATCAAAACTTGTTCAGAAGATGTGATGGTATTCTTAAAACAAATCATTCTTGTTCTTAAGGTTTTATTCAAGTCAAACGAGATCTAATAGCCGATGACTAAATAAAGTGGAAAGCATTCTATGTATTTGTGAATTAATCTGCAACGTCTTAAGATGATAGATAATTTTTATCTTCACATGTTAAAAAAACATGTCCTACTAAAGCTGCTTAAAAAATTCATAACTCTTATCCGAGTTGCAGTGGTTGCATTTGTCCAAGGGAAACAGGTAAATGAGCAGGTAGCAGTTGCAAGAAACAATGTTTAGTAAAGGAAATGAATCCAAAGTGTTTGATTAGCTATTGGTAATATCTGGACAGGTATTAGTTGGCTAAATACTGTTATTCCATATAAAAAAGTACTTATTCAGCTTTAGGCCAGAAAGTGCTGTCTACTCCTTTGATAATTTTGTCGGCTATTTTCCCCATGGTTTTCTTCACAACTTTGAGATCGTTCTCATGCAAGAGTTTCTGTGTTAGGTACTTCTCTCGTTTGACCTTGCTCTTGGTCTTTTGTGATACGTCCGGAATTACATATGAAATAATAAACTTCACAAAGTATATGACATGCTGGGGAAGGTGAAAATGAAAAAATGTCAGTCAGGCTGAACAGGACATTATTATTATTGTAAATGAAATGTCACATTATCTCTTAAGACTCTGAGCTGGTTCTGTACCGGTATTAATCACCGTGGAACAGTATTTTAAAAAGCAGACATGACTAATGAATAGAATAATTGTCCAATAAACAAGATTTTCTGATTTTCTAATCCTGATTTTAATAAGGACTTCTTTGGGGGAACCCTGGTACCCAGTGCCTCCCCTCTGCATGGAAATATTGGTTACGGTTTCTTTTAAAATTGTTTTAGGTTTGTTCAAATGACTCTGGGGCAATGGACTTTTCTCTGCTACGGGAACTCTGATCTCACCAGTTGCATGTTTCTGATGACTTCAGTAGTCCCTGGATCAGGTCCTAAGTACATTTTATAATGAAATAATACCTAATATTCCTCTCCCTTCATCTTCGACCAACTCCCATCTTGCGTAAGCCCAGACTGTAGCTGCAGAGGAAGGAGCAATTGCTTTTTGATGCTCATCTAGGGACTCACCTTTTGCAGTGACTGTCTTTATACACTTCACCCTGCCAGTGCGCATGTATTATGCATATGTACTCATGAGGCTGTGCGCATACTTCCTCTAAGTATAAGTAAAAATATTTTTGGTGTAACTGTCCCCTCTATTTCTGACACTAAAAATCATTTTACAGTTCTTGGGAAGAGAAACTGCAGAGATGTGGGGCAATCCTTCACTGATGTCGTGACTTCAGAGACTTCTTTTTCAAATGGTGCTACACTTTATTTATGTCTCCCAAGCTCTTGCCCATGCTAGCACACAACGCCAGCTCCGATAGCTGTGCCCAGAGAGAATGTCTTTGAAGGATTTTCTGCATGGAGGGAAGAGAAGTTTAAATAAGTCACGCTCAAAACCTCGTACACTTACCTCCATGACAATGATGAAAGCCAGCTTGGCTGCAATGACATGCCAGTAGTATATGTTATATTCATATTGGTGCTGGTGACCAGGAGGGTAGCGGAGATCCCGGTACCTGAAAGTAATGTAGGAATGTTAGGAACTAGTCTCAGGCATCTCTGCAGTAAGGCAGTGTGGCCAGAGGATGGAGCAAGACATGTCCCTGCTTACTGCATCCAGGAACAGTTAGCTGCACGCAACTATAGCAATGGGTAAACTTCATATCTGCATATCTATATTTGGCTGAAATGTCCTTTTTTCTGCCACTGTATTAAGAATTACTTATAAAAATTTTAAGTGCTTTTTCTTGAAGACTGTCAGTTATGAGAAAAACAAAATAAAGTAAGAATTTTCTGAGTAGCACAAACTTATGGGTGAATATTTCCACTCAGTTCTGCCATTCAAAATATGCTGGCTTTTACTGTGTTTTAACATTTCTAACTGGATATTGCTAACAGAATTAGATGAATTTAGATATTAAAAAGATATACTTATTCTTCTTGTTGGCAAAGAATGGTTATTTGACACTTGCCTGCATGTCGTTTGGTTCCCAAACCAAGGGGAAAACGGCTTGCTTGCATTTTTGAAGTCTGATATATTGAAGACAGAAAGCGTACTGTTTATATACCCCTTCATCGTGTGACTGCTGTGACTCCCATAAGGAGGGACGGAAAAGGACCAGTAATAAACCAGACGAGGGATCATGTCAGATGTAAAAGCAATTATCATAGCCTGCATTTCAGAAAAAAAAGACAAAAAAGCAGATTAGCATTTAAGAAATAAGCCTTAATATGTGTGGCTTTGCTATATACTTAGTATCTCCAAAGTTACAGTATGAGCTAAAAATAGAAAATATGTGCTTTTCCAGTCAGTGTTTCCCTCTGTAAATGAGCACGTAGTCACTCACGGGCATAAAGCAATTTCTTTCTGGAATGTGCACTCTGAACATTTTTTAAATTACGCTAGCTCTGGATGCCTTAAAAAAGTTCTAATACACTTTTTTCCTCAGGAGCATGCAGTGGAGGTCAGCAGCCAAACTCACCTTAAAGTACTCTAAGGCAACCTTCAGCAAACACGCTTGCTATCGGATGTACTTATGGGATGCTTAAAGAAATCCTGCCTGATGAAACTCATGGAAACAACGGGAGAGTCCTTCAATAGCAGAAAATTAAATTTCACCAGGAAGCCTGAGGTTTGAGTAAAAGAATTAAGTAAATTATATATATAGCTGATCCATCTCTGACCTTAGAAACATCCCCCCCTTTCTGAGGTGCGAGCCAGCCCAAATGCATCTTGGCAGTTGCCGCCTCATAGGTTTCAGTGTCAGTACATGTGGAAACTGCTCTTGATGCCAAGATAATTTTTTTAGTAGCAGCTGCATAGGGCTGTTTTACATATGACGTGACCATTTGTTTTTATCTTGCTCCCAAGAGAGTCCCTGTCCTACTCAGTCTGCTAGTCGCAAAATGGGTAGGAAATTGGATCCGTGGGTTTGTTGTGGGAAGTCTTTTCTAAACTCATGAACTTCCCGAAACATCTTATTCTGGAGGACAGGTTAACTATGTTTAATCCAATCTCCTCCTCTGCTATGGCAAATTCAAAAGGTTCCCCTGTGAGGAAGACTTTCCACTGGCAAGACGTGCAGCTGAGTGCCTAGCAAGAGGCTGCCCGGCTCGCTCGTGGCAACAGGCGTCTCTGGTGCCCAGCACCTAGGAAGGAATGACGAGCTGCACCCCAGGGCTGAAAGAGAAGCCCTGTGTCCCATGGCAGAGGAAAAAAACACTTGACAACACGGATGGAAAGAACCAGGGCAGAGGCATGGAGGAGGAAAGGTGTGAAGTAGGCATTTAATCGGGTGAGGCAGGTTGAGGCAGAGATGCATAAAAAGGGCAGAAAAAAGCCATAGGAAAGGCATGGGACCAAGGAAGGGGCAAAGTTAAGCAGTAATGGGTAATGGAGAAGCCTAAGATCTAGTTAATATCTTTATTTTATTCCCCTTCATGCCAGTCTGCAATTTGTGCGGTCTGTATTTCCTTATTTTCATGAGACGGGGCAAAAATTGTCCACCTTCGTGCATCATTCCCAGCAAGAGAGCCCTGACCTGAGGAGGTCTTTTTAACAGTTGTAAAAAAAGGGAAGGGGAGAGAGGAGAAGGGGTGAAAAAAAAATGCGGATACCTCTTCTACAGTTCCTCAAGCAACACTTTGGTGGCAGTGCTAGCTAAAACAACCACCGTCCCTCCCGCCTGTGCCCTGGCAGTCACGCATGCATTCATGCAGCTGTGCAGGTTGTGGCACTGAGCTGGCGGGGAATCCTGGCCGGATCCACCCACTCCCTGGTCTGGTTTGCCATGTGTTTGTCAAAGCGCTGGTGCCACCACGAGAGACAGCAACAAGGGGAAAGGACAGGGAAGATACAGGGCAAGGAGCCGAGATGGGTGCAAGACCCACCCCACCTTACGTAGCACCACTGCCAAATGTTGAACACTCTCCTAATGTCTTACCTTCTGAGTTAGCTTACTTTGAAGTACCTGAGAAGCTAAACTCCAGTTAAGACAAAAGTTGCAGAGAAAGGACTTAAGATTGAGACTGTCATCCAAAATCTATATTTGGTTCTCCAGAATATTGTTACAGTTGAGTTCCGTTGAGAGAAAGTTAATTTGGTTGATGAGAAAGAAAAGGGAGGCATCCTAAGTCTAAAATAAACTCATTTTAAATTTGAAGGATAAGTTGTTTTTTTCTGTTTTTACTGTACTATGGCTCAAATCAAATGCAGTTGGCATGCACTTTTAAAAACTGTTTTTAAGCATTACATGCCAGTGTGCAATGAAGTGAAAATTATGTGTTGTTTATATTTACACGCAGAGTAGGAGGTTTTGGCTGACAAGAAATATATATTACTGTGCCTTGCAGTTGCAGGGAGAAGACCTCACACCTAAATTACTCTGTTTTTAACTGAAGTACAAGCACAGAAAGTTTTAGTTAAATATAATTTCTTTCTGTTCATTAGCTCATCCAGTCAGACCATAAATGAACTAATAGCAACTGAACAGTAAGGCAAAAGAATCCCTCCTCCCTTTGGACCAAATGAGTTTGATGCTGCTTCTGTGTATCATTTAGAAAGATGATGGAATACGGTATTTACACAACTTAATATTCAGTCTTACTGAATTTTTTTGCAAGGCCCCAGGTCTCTCATCATCCTGAACCTGAACCCCATCCCACTCTCCTCCCTCTCTTGTGATGATCTCCAGATGTGTTCCAGAGAGCTGCAAGGACAGAAATACGAAAGCTAATCCTACGGCACCCTCTCAAAGGAAAAACTTTTTTTCCTCCTGAATCGTGGGCTGCATTTCAGACTATTGCACTGGAGAACTACAAACAAATAGCACATTCTCTACTTCCCAAGCTTTACTGCACACAGTTTTCCATTTATACCATAACTAATTAAAATCAGTCTTCAAATCAACAACAGATGGTTTGCTATCATGCAATGGCAAGTCCAGTGTCTGAGCGGCAAGTTGCAAACCCCATAGTTTTGTGCAAAAGTCACTTGCAAGCTACTAGCAGATGTTCCAAAGGTAATGCATGAAGGAGAAGACGATGCACTACCCAAGTCTAATTGGCTGTAATAAGTCACACAGAAGAGAGGCAGCAGTTTCTGTGTACTAAAGAAAAATCAAGGAAGGGATAGTAAAGGAAAGACTGATGGCCTATACTAGATCCTGGATGTCAAACAAAAAAAAAACATAAAGGAAGAAGACAGCCTCTGGCATGACCTAGTGTATGGCTTTATAGCCCATACTTCATTAGCAAGAAAGACTGATTTCTTTGAGGTCCTTGGAATACCTGCAGCAGGGCTTTTTGAACATGACAGTTGCTGGTGCTGTGCCCCTCGCATGACAATAGCCCCACCAATGTCAGTGGCAAATGCACTACACTCATTAATGTCACATTAACTCTATCTAACATTAACTCTCTCCAATGCGTGAGACCTCCAGAAAGGGTGACTCTAAAAGTAACATGCCTGCAGTTAACAGTCACATGAACTTTGAGATTGAGTGCCTGTCAAGGAGGACAGAGTGTGAAACCAAGCTGCCAATACACTTTTGCACACTGAGGACTCCATGCTGCAGTGATGCCTTGAGGAGTACAGCATCTAAGGAGGAATCTGGAGTGAGAAAAGGTTGCAAAGCTCCAATTAGCCTCAGGTGGGTTGTGGATGGGTAGTGATAAGACACCTAAAACTATTGCTGGGTCATTTTTCTGCAGAATCTAGAGCAGGGCATGAATATGTTCCTAATAGAAGGCTACACATGTCTGAGTCACCGTAAGGTCATCAAAGCCACTATAACTCTGCCTTGAATATCATAAGGACTATGACTAAGGTACTCATAACAATATTTTAAAGTAATCTTAAGATCTATATCCAACTTTCATTTCACAGTGGTATTACCAGACCCAGCTGGATTGACTAGGAAAGACAGCTAGCTTATCCAGTAGCATAACCTATTTGTTTTTCTTCCAGCACACCAGAAACTTCTTTGCCATCTGTTTTATAAATTATGTAGCCGCATACTTCAAAAAAGGATATTGATGCCCCAATAATGTTACCTCTACTTTTCTATGGCTATGCTTCATCTGGGGATTTGTGCTATCTCCATAAATTGCTGGGACAGTTATCATTAACAATTTTTTTTACACAGGCATTAAAACAAAAGAACCCCAACATATCTCTGGTGCCACCTGACATTTCTAACAGTCTGAACGTGTGTTACCAAAGTGGCATCATTTTTGTTTTAAATTTTAAGACCAGATTTACTAGTAGGCCTTGGGTGTTTCACATGCCTAAGGAACAGCTGGATTTATGTCTGACTTGCTTCAGTAGAGCAGTGCGAAACAGCTGGAGCATGTGCTCTAGCTTGTTTGTCTCCCAGGTTCTCTTGCAAATTTTTCATCTTCAAGTTCCCTTTTTTATTCTAACGTTTTTCCATGCTTAATTCTCTGCCTTTATGTCCTCCTGAGTCTCCTCTCTATACCCTAGCTGTGCTTACCATACCTATTGAATTGCTATAGTGTGAAAGAAAGTTCTGAAAAAGAATAATGGCCATTTTGAGAGACTTTCAAATACCTGGAAATACATCTGGTAGCTGAGGCTGACATATAAAATTTCCCTAATCACTGAAATCCATCCTGGACTCCTATTTCTATACAGGACCACCCCTAACCTCAAAAATAATGAAAACAAGCTACTGAGAAGAAGATAACCAATAGGCAGTCGGGTCATGGAAGCTCATCTTCCCATTCTTCGAAAATAGCATCATCCTTCTGGGGCAAAACAAAGACTTTTAGAGTAGAGGGGGGAAAGAGAGAGCAATATGCAGGAACACTCGTCTGGGTGTGGGAAGGGAAAGTGCACGTACCTGTCCCATTATTTCTGAAAAGCAGAACCGCTGGGGTCGAGACCCCAGACAAGCCAAGCACCTAATGACTAGAGAAGGTGCCTGAGATCCAGGAAAATAAGTTCATGCCCTTATTTAAATTTGAATTGCTCTTTTACTTGAAATAAGCTCCCTAACTATCAGGTTAGTGTCTATGGTAGAGTGCTCAGCTCTGTTTTCCTCCTCTTATCGAAAGTTCACCATTCTCCAAACAGGCAGAGCCTCCTGTGAAAGCTTGGGCTAAGATGAACTCTTGTCTTCAGACTCAACTACTTTCTCCAGAAACTCTTACTGAGCACAATAAGGTACTGTTATTGTAAGGACGAGGACCTGGAGGAAGTGACTACCTTCAAGTGTGTCAGAAAGAATCCCTGACCTCACTGATAACAGTAGAAAATGGTGACCTTGTTGAAAAACACTTATTCACCATGTGGCCTTTCTGTCCCCGCAGAGGAAAGCAGTGGTCACTGCTCTTTTGAGAAAGGCCAGCAGTGGGAATTTTTGGAAGATAATACATATTAGCTACTGTTCAAGATAAACAATCAAATAATTCACAGAGGTAGAGTCCAATGGAGTATTTTTCTCCCCACAATGCAGCCTATGTATAAGATCTTGGTGAATTAACAATATGGGAAATTTGAAAGGTCTGAATTCCATTGTTAGGAGTATATTCATCAGGAAAAAAAAAAGTTTTCTAAATATTTTAAAGAAAGTCTTCGAAAATTAATTTTCAATCCAACTGAAAAATAGATTAATTTGCAAATTCTCAGAAAATTCATTCTGATCTCAAAAGTGCTGCAATTTTGAGCACACATTGCATTTTTAAATACACAAGAAAGAAGCTGAATTTATTTTTAAGTGCAAAACTCCTGAAAGCCAAATTTAAATATGAAGACATGACTGTAAGAACTGTAACAATTAGAAACGATCAATTATAACTTAGCTAAGCTGCAACCCAATTTTTTCAAAATTCATGCATTTAGCTGTAGGCTGTTCAAAAAGTTCTTCGTAATTCTAGGAAAGATGCGCTATAGTCTTCACATGTAACAGATTTTTCTGAAGACTCTAGAAACTCTAAATAAAATTTCTTTTATTTAGATATAATACTTTAGACAGTAGCCATATTCTGTTTCCAAAACACCTGGAAAGTAACTGAGAGCCTATTTCACAGGAGCTGAAATCTTAAGGGATTGATTCTTGTAATTCATTTAGGATCATTTAAGTGCTACGTTGCCACACTTGCTGTTTCCACATTTGGATGTAACACCTGCACTGAAGGCATTTTACCTTTTGCAGTTGTTGACCCAGTACTTACATTGGTGACCACTGCCAGAATGGCTATGCCTTGCATGATGGGCTGCCAGGCGCCGATGTCTTGTGCCTTCTGTGGAACCATGCGCCTGAACTGGGTCGTCAGCTTCCATGCATCCAGACGGATTTCCAACATGTTGTTAACAAGAGCCAGCAGAGGAGCCAGGGGGAACGACGCCACAAACAGAGTGACAAAGCCAAACTGTATAACTGTCAAAGGGAGAGGTTACATACACTGAAGAGGCTTTCACTTGCTGGAGATAAGTGTATATGAGCATGTATGCTTTATACGCTCCAGGTGTGGGAGAGAGAGACAAGAAAGAGTAGCTGAAGTTCCTAGAAAATCTTATGTATGAGAAGATAGGAGCACAACAGCACTGAAAAAAACTGCCAGTTGGAGGGACAGGAAAATGTTACAAGTCACAACACACCAAGAAAAACTATGCAGGGTATTTAAACATCCATTTCTTTCTTATGCCTTCATCATGAAGACTTGGAAATATAATGACTACCTTTCTCAGCGCTGTGCTGGAAAACCCAAACTAACAATCATGTTATTGGTGTCTGGGTGCTGCCACAAGTACGCTGGCAATGTTATGGTAGAATGGATGGTGGCAACAAAGTGGAGATCTCCCAGCTCCCAGGAGACTGGTGACAAGTGCTGGTGATTGCAGATCTCCAGCAGAGCAGCCTGAGACAGGGCTCTGCTGTACAGCACCTGGACATGGCAGTGGTCTGCCTTCTGGATGCATTTCTCAGAGCATGGGGCAATTAGAATCATAGAATGTTTTGGGTTGGAAGGGACCTTTAGAGGTCATCTAGCCCAACCCCCCCTGCAGTGAGCAGGGACATCTTTAATTTGATCAGGTTGCTTAGAGCCCCGTCCAACCTGGCCTTGAATATTTCCAGGGATGGGGCCTCCACTACCTCTCTGGGCAACCTGTTCCAGTGTTTCACCACCCTCATTGTAAAGAATTTCTTCCTTATATCCAGTCTAAACCTACCCTGATTTAGTTTAAAACCATTTTAGTTTAAAACCCCTTGTTATGTCACAACTGGTCCTGCTAAAAAGATTGTCCCCACCTTTCCTATAGGCCCCCTTTAGGTACTGAAAGGCTGCAATCAGGTCTCCCCGCAGCCTTCTCTTCTCCAGGCTGAACATCCCCAACTCTCTCAGCCTGTCCTCATAGGAGAGGTGCTCCAGCCCTTGGATCATTTTTGTGGCCCTCCTCTGGACCCGCTCAACAATTCCAACAATTCTCCTCCTTGTACAGTCATGTGTTGTTTCCTAGTTATAAATTTGATTGGGGCGTAGCTGCTTAAAAAAAGCTTGCAAAACTATCTCTAATGGCTCATCAAAACTTGTCTTGGAAAACATTCATGTCTCCTCTGTCTATAAACTTCTTAAGCATTTGTTGTATGAAGATTTTCTTTAGAGCATGTTTGTATCCAGCAGTGATAGTGAGTCTGAACTGAACTGCTACTTACCCATTTCAAGATACTCATAAAACAGGCCAAGTTTTCCAATGGGCTGCAGGTGGTAGTCCTGTTCCCAGCGTGGAACAACTTTTTCTGATCTAGCAGCTGCACAGTATCTTCCAATTAGATTCTTAACCCAACTATCAGCCAGGGAGAGAAAGATGACTGACATTGGTAAAATAACCTAAAAAGTTCAGTAAATGGAAAAAACGGCATATGTGCTGTTACAGCTTTGAACAGCGGATTTAGTTATCCTTGAATTACTGAACACTTCCTTCAAACATGAGTATAATCTTCTGTCACCTTATCCTGAAAGCAATTATTTACAACCATAAATAAGAGTGTAAAAGGGCAATATATCAGAATCATAGTGATTTATACCTACATTGTACAGGTAAATGACCACATAAAATTCAAGGTAACAAATATCAAGTCAAGTGTAGGCCTGTGGTTAGACACATTAATTCCTTCTGATCATAAAATTCACAGAATCACAGAATGGTTGAGGTCGGAAGGGGCCTCTGGAGGTCCTCTGGTCCAATCCCTGCCTTGCTCAGCCAGGGCCACCTCAAGCCAGTTGCCTAGGACCGTGTCCAGACGGCTTTTGAATATCTCCAAGGATGGAGACTCCACTATCTCCCTGGGCAACTCATGCCAGTGCTCGGGCACCCTCACAGTAAAAAGGTGTCTCCTGATGTTCAGTGGGAACCTCCTGTGTTTCAGTTTGTGCCCAGTGCCTCTGGTCCTGTCACTGGGCACTAGTCACTGAGATTAGTCTGGCTCCCTCTTCTTTACTCTTGGCCTTCAGGTGTTTGTACACCTTGATGAGATCCCCCTGAGCCTTCTCTTCTCCAGGCTGAACAGTTGCAGCTCTCTCAGCCTCTCCTCATAGGAGAGATGCTCTAGCCCCTTAATCATCCTTGTGGCCCTTTGCTGGACTTTCTTTCATATGTCCCTGTCTTCCTTGTACTGGGGGGCCCAGAACTGGATACAGCACTCCAGGTGCAGCCTCCCCAGTGCTGACTAGAGCGGGAGGATCACCTCCCTCAACCTGCTGGCAACGCTCCTCTTAATGCAGCTGAGGATACCATTAGCTGCCTTTGCCACAAGGGCGCACTGCTGGCTCATGTGGAAGTTGTGCAGGACTTTGCACTTCCCCTTGTTGAATTCCATGAGGGCCTTGTCAGTCCATTTCTCCAGCCTGTCAAGGTCCCTCTGGGTGGCAGTACAACCCTCTGACTTAACAGTTTGGTGTCATTAGCAAACTTGCTGAGGGTGCACTCTGTCCCCTCATCCAGATTATTAATGAAGATGTTAAACAGGACAGGACCCAGTACTGACCACTAGTGACTGGCCTCCAACTAGACTTCATGCCTCTGATCACCACCCTGTGGGCCTGGCCATTCAGGAAGTTTTCAGTCCACCTCACTGTCTGCTCATCCAGCCCATACTTCAAAAGCTTCTTTACAAGGCTTTTATGGAAGACAGTGTCACCAGTCTTACTGAAGTCCAGATAGACAATATCCACTGCTCTCCCCTCATCTACGGAGCCAGTCATTTCATGATAGAAGGTTGGTCAACCTTCCCCATGGTGACTACTCCTGATGACTTTCTTGTCCTTCATGTGCCTGGAAATGTTTTCCAGGATTAGCTGCTCCTTCACCTTCCCAGGGATTGAGGTTAGGCTGATCTTCTCATCTGAAAGGTTTGAACGAGAACTTAAGGAAACTGATGAATTGGCTGTAGCCATTTTCAGGAGTCAAAGAACGAAATTCAAAAAAAGGGCTGTGGGGGCGAATGTCTATCGACACAGAAAAACCCCAAATAGTTCTCTTAATACTTGCAGAGATGCAGAATGAGAAAGCCGTTAAGAACCAGATCCAGAAGCGACACTCAGCATTTCAACACCTAAATGTTACTTGTCACCCTGGGAAGTGGATTAAAAATTCTGATCAGATAAATATATTTCCTGTACACAGCAGGGGGAGTTAGTTGTCTATGGCTGGAGCCGACACCTGCAGGCGTGCTCAGTCTAGGGACCCTTCCCCAGGTAAAAGAAAATGTTGAAAAGAAGGATAGGTCTATAGGTCCATCCTGTAACCAGCAGCATATACAGAGCATTGGGGTCGGGAGAAACTGTATCTCAGCAGAAGACCCCAGCCTCAACCCTACACACTATTTACAACATGCTTGGATGCAGGGTCACTGTACAGCAAAGGAACACAATTTGTGGGCTTGGAAGAACCACAGCCAGAGGGAATGCAATGCCGTGGGATTGTGCTTATGGCATTCAGGAGGGCATGAGCAAACTGAGAGCTCCCTACTCCAAGCAACATAACAGCCACTGATCAACATAAAATAAAGAACAAGTCCTGGGAGAAGAAACAGAGTCCTGGGTAGTATCTTAACCTAAATTAAATGGAGAGCATTTGCGGTTAGCATTTTGCTTATTGTTTACATTAAAACATGACCTTCCAGAGATCTGCCCCACTGAAGGAGAACATATAGGCCCCATGAATGTCAAATATGACTGTAAAACTAAATGAGTTAAATTAGTAATTTATACATGATTTTTAAAAGCCCAACGTATAACAACAAATCATTCCACTCAATATTAAGCAACAGTATTTAGTTTAATATTTTCAGAGCTTCTACTGCCTCAGTTTTAAGTATCCAACCTGAAGCACATTGAGTCTGATTTGCAGAGGAAGGAAGCATTTCTGATTAGAACTAAAATCAGTCAGAATGACAGAGACAGGAGCTCAGAACTACCAGACCGAAAATATCCAAACTGTCTAAAAAGGCCCCAAAAGACTAGTCTTATTCTTTTAGAATACAATAGATGCCTACCAAATGTAGTGACCAAACACCCGAACACATCAAGCAAAAGCAGTGTCTTTCAAATTTGAAAGAGCAGATTACTTAAAATCGTTGGAACTTACGGAAGAAGCACTTCTTGAATGTTGTTCCAGATTGATTTACCTCCTACTATGATGGCAAGCTGAGTTGTGAGTTCAAGGAGACATCCGCCTGGATCACACTGGAGGTAGGGAGAGATGTGAAAAAGTTTTGAAGTTGGGTAACTTTTCAGGCACAAATGAAGCATTTAAAATAACGCATTCCTGTTTAATTATGATAACATTTCTTAAAGCAACGCAAGAGGACTATTTAGTCAAACCTTTCCAGTAATGGATGCAAAAGCCAGTTCCAGGCTGTATATGGTCATATGTGGTAGGTTGACAGGGCGCTAGTGAAAGGCTGAAATACCAGGTGAAATGATGCAGCTTTGTACTGTGCTGTCACCAGGCGAGGGTCACCCAGCAGAAGAGGAATGCTTCTACTGATGTTGTCCCCTTCCCCTCTCTGCTGATTCACAGCAGGGTGGGCCATGGGAAAATAAGCTTGTCTGGGTACGCATAATACATTTCTAAGCTCAGCTGGCCTCATGTCATATTCATTTATGCTAGGGGTTACTAAGGAGGCAATTGGCTTGGGAGGCAGTCACTTTTTGAACCCTCATGTTAAATATGTACAGCTATCTTATACACTCCTAACTGCAGCAGAATACCTGGACTAATGGCTCCTGCTGTTTAAAAACAAACACTACCATACATTCTTACCTCTTCATTGCGATACTTTCCTAGCCAATAAACTGGATTTCCAGGGTGACCTACAAATTTACCCTTAAAGAAGGCTATGTAGAAGCATGAAGAATAGTAGTTGACAAACTGGAACAAGAACATCTTTGTGGTCAGACTGTTTTCATAATCGGTCTGTGTCCTTGGAAGCTCTGCAATTAAAAAAAAATAAATGAAAAAAAAAAGCCAACCTACAATTAACCTAAACCTACAGGCTGCTCTAGGGCATCATCTGGAAAAGTATGTGTATGCCTCGCATTCCTTAATATGACGAGAACATTATGAATTAGATTGTACGTAATCCCCATGTATACTGTAACCATTATGCTCATTCTAAAGCTGTATGTGTTGTAAAAAGGAAGGAACTTGTTCCCTGACAATAAAGAAAAAGAACAAGAAAAAATTCCGATAGCTAACTCAGAGAAAAAAAAAAAGCACCCAAATCCAGCATGCTGAGGAAAGATGCAAATGTAACAGTTTGAACTGATGAAACAGTATTAAATGAAACTCTATTAAAACACTGCACTACTTCACACATCTAAAATAAAATAGCTATTTTAATGTTGGTGGCCCGGATATAAAGAATAATAATATTTCTGACTGTTTATCTATTTAATAACACAGGAATGGTATCTAGCTTTGGAACAGTGACCTTATTTAATTTATTTACAAGAAAATAGCTATTCTCCCCATAAACAAAAGCTAATGTAATTGAATGTGTTATGCATTACTGATCTGTTTTCATAAAGCTTGGTTATTATAGTAATTTTACTTGCTTTGTCTGTTTCACAAGCACAAATCTGTAAACAATTGATCTTTCATGCTGGCTATACAAGGAATTTTCAGGCAAAAAGCTGAATATCAATTCCTTTGATATCTGTTTTTGAAAATTTCTAGATGGTATTGTATGATTTGGTGGGAAAATTCGGAACTATGCATTACAGGTGTTCATTTATTGGAGTTCTTATTATACATATAAATGCTATTTTTTCTTGCTATTTTACCCCAAGTTGCTATCTATCTGAGGTACAGCAGCATACCAAAGTCAGTAATCAGGATTGCCACTTTTTCATAGACGACATTGAGAACCATAATGACTATAAAGCTGATGAGCGAAGCGGTTACTGAGGTGGCTGTCTGTGGAGTCAGGTACTTGCGGATTGCCTCCGTTCCATTAATGTGCTGTGGCAACGTTGCAGAAAACACCAGGAAAACCGAGAGCCTGTAGACAATGATTCCAACAACTGAAGCAATAATCAAAATAATCTGCCAAGGGAACGCAAGAAAGTTGTTAATATTGAACCGCTGGCTTTGGGAAAAAGTGCGTTTGAAATTCTTTTTGCAATAGGCAAAAGGAAACCGACTGTGTGCCTGTCATTCCATCGCGTAAGATGAGTGCAAGAGGACGCTCAAATAAGACAGAAGGCAATAAATTTAGAATCCATAAAAGAAGCCTTTCTTTCATGCAGCATAGTCAATCTGCAGGAAAGAAAAGAGATGGTCTGGTTTATGACTAATAACAAAGTTCACATCGATGTGAGTGCAGATAATGAGATACATAATCAAATCTTACACCTCAAGGCATGCGATGGAAGAAATCTCCCTCTGTTGACATTGGGCAATTGGCAAGATGGCAAACATACTAGCGAGTCTGCACTGTTAATGGCAGGGGCTGTACCTTCTCTTTCCCATGGTAATAATATTACAGACTACAGACCCCTCAAAGGAATAGACAAATTTTAAGCCAAGTCATGTAACCTGCAGGAGTTGTAATAATGATCCATGCACCCCACCTTGCTTTCCACCTCCTCTCTTTCTGCTTCTCCTCCTGCTTTCATATCTAGCTGGTTCTCTAGCTGTTATTCAGACTGAGGTCCATAGAGCTGCGACTATTTTTTTGCTGTCTCTGCAAACTGGCATGAATCCACCTACCTCCCCTGTCCCCGCACATAATAAGAGAGTGCAGTAACACAAATGACAAATCCAGACCAAATCTCTTCCCTTCAACCTGAAGTCCTGCCTATTTAGATACAACAGCAAGACAGTATTATTGTCTTTGTGTTTCAGACACGTTAATGTTGAGGTTCTCCTGGGTTGCCAGCCACCGCTCTATCTCCTATCTGTCTCTTATCATCTAGGATGAGATCTTTTCCAGCTGCTGTTTGTGCTACAGGCGAGGAGGACACACAGCATGCTAAAACACTGAGCTGTTCAAGGTGACCTCTCTGGGCATGCTCACCATGCTAGATATTGCTTCATGGGTGACTGAATGGCTTTCAAGTTTTAGTTGTAATTAAAGCAGCAGCTCTGGAAGATTAGAGAGCACCCAGCTTTGCTCTGCTAAGTGAAACGAAAAACCTGAAAGAGGCCCAGGACTGTGAGACATGAAATTGAAGCAAACGGCTGGAACAAGTAGGATAGAAACTGGCAGAGGAGAGCATATAAAACAAAGTCTTTCCCCTGCTCCTCCCCCAAAAGCAAAGACATTTATCTTAAAATAATGAAGCAAAAACCAATGGACCACCTGCGCAAGCATAACTCACAAGCTACACCTGCAGGATATTTTGACATATTTTCTATTGACTGTACACTAATGAGTATTCGGTGACTACAGTTACCTTCTCCATGTGGGTCCATACTTTATGGGCCTGGTTTATGAATCAGATGGAAATCCAACTGATTCTATTCCTTTGTTACCTTTTCTTCAGTTCAGGAGGATCTTTTTTTGGACATTTACTAGAGAACTGAATTCATGAGGTGAAAGAATAAGAGAATTTTACCCAGAAGAAGACTGCACTTGTACAGAAAGTCATCCGTATGCACTTCCCACAGGCAGTGTATGGCACATATTCTTCTTGCTGTGAAAGATTTAGAAAGAGATCAAGGATGCACCCCATCTTTTCTTGATTTTTGGGTGCTGCAATTAAACCCTTTATGATATTAGAGGGCAGAAAAAAGGAAAGTAGTCTCAGGGGGTTTTTTCCTTTCCTGTTTTGTGGTCCTGGAAACTCATGCTTATTCAAGATTTCAAAAGTCTTTTTTTGCTGGCCAGCTCAGATAAAAATCACTTCCATAGAGGCTGAGTGTCTTCAGCTCTTACTGGCTTCAGCTATGACAGGGTGCATAGTCCTTTTCAATGGACCCATCCTTCTTGGCTGATCGTGGCATCCAAGGCCATTACCTCTCAAACTTCATTGACTAAAATAAGCAGGCACTAAAATTTTGGTCCTTTATCTCTGTATTTCTCAATTTATCCCATAGGAACAATAGGATGGCTTTCCCAATGAAAATGCCTACCTCCGTGTGGTGGTGTGAAAATTCAATGACTCTTTATAGGATCTCTGAGAGTCAAAATCATTATGTTTTAGCATATTCTATACTCTTTGAACTGCCTGAAAGGAACTTTCTAGCTAAGACTTTATACATTAAAGGGGGCACAGGTTTATAAGCTTTTAAAAGGAACCAGGTTTTGTGTAGTACAAGATATAAAAAGAAGATCTGTATAGGATAGTTCCAACTATGGCAATTAATTTCGAAACTTTTCAAGTGCCCTATAATAAACATTAGTATAATGTGGATGGAATGTCAAAGCAATGAAAATGATCAGATAAACGCCAGAGTAATATATTGACAGAGAATAATAAAAAGTGAAGCTGAGCTGGAGTGAGCTACAGAAGCTAAAGCCACTCGAAACATACAATAAACAGAGATCTAAACTAAGATCCTCATAAATATGAATTCCATTTCATTGAAATGAGGATTATCCTTGTCCCTTTGAATTTGCTGTTATTAATCGTAATTGCATCCACATGCACTTAGCAACAATAGCTACTTATACACGTTTCAAATAGAAACATCTTTGGTTAAAAAACCAATCTTGGCATGATATATAATGTAACATCTTTCCCTCTATTTCACCCTTTTTTCCTGATGCATTCTTAGGCAAAGATAGCAAATGGTCTGTGATCTTGGCCTCTGGCAGCAACACTGAATCATTTCTCGGGGTATTTAATAAAGTAGACTTAGTCTCCTAAGCTGGGGACGATGCCTACTTCTGCTTATTTATGATACAGGAACCTCAGCAGTGCAAGCTCCTCGAGCAGGCAACTACTTCAAGGTGCCGACAGTTGGGTATAAATTCCCTTCTGCACACCTGTACTTTATAAGTTCACTATTTCCAGGCCAGCTTATCAACTCTCCTTGAAGCACTGCCTATTTATACCGCTCCAGTCTAGATTCACCATTTTCATAGTGTCCTCTCACAACATGTCTACTGCAGTAGCCGTCACCCATTATCAAAATATTCCTTACTTGTGTGATTTCATTCATTACTACATGAGTGCACCGAGCTTCGTATTCCGGGCGAACTTGTTCTTCTTGCTCTAAGTACTCAACTGTGTCCCATTCATACTCCAGTTCAGCCTGCCGTCGCTTCCAAAACTCCAAAAACAAAGTAACTGTCCGGAAGATAATCAAAGTGAGCAATACCATGTCAGTGTTGGACACTGCTTGACCCTCTGGACTGTAACACATGGCTCAGTTTTCCATACAGATTTCCACAGACATGGAACAAAACCCTTATTGGCTGATGTGATGGTGAAAATAACTGGATCTACTTCTTTATGCAATTATTGCTTTGGCTATATAGGTACTTCAATAAGAGAAACCTGGGGTAAATGGTGTTCTAAGCACATGCTAAAGAATAAAGATAAATTTGCTTGCTCCTAAGGCTAGAGTATGAGCACTTTGGATTTCATATTATAGACTGCTTTCGAAAGAGTTTATGGGATGTGTAAGAAAGCAAGTTGGTTGGACAGGTGAAGACAAAACGATGGAGAGTGCAGGACTTCTGGAAAAGAAGAACTCAGCATGCCAAAAATCGCCACAAGGAAAAGCTTACGTTCATTCAGTCTACAATTTTTGCGTGAACAAATTATCAGTTTGCAAACTACAAGAACCAGTGATGGTTCAGGTAAAGTGGTTGAAACACAGCTATCTTTCTTCCCCTGCTAGCACAAATCTGAAGGGGCTGCAGCTCTTTCTGCATGGCATGGAGCTTAGAAACCCTCTGGGTTGGGTCAGCAGTTTCCCTGGACTGTGTTCCTACAACTGAAAGCACTGGGGGACCAGGTACACAGATGCCTAAGTGGTACTGGCTAGACATGAATCCAGCCAAACTCATTACATTGGCCTGAGACATGATGCAGGCAGATCTGGCAGCAGAGGCAATGACAGACCCAGCCGAGAAGGCTGGGAGGAGCTCAGGATGATGGGTGTCAGTACCACCACGCCCCAGTACACCCGGATGGTGTATTACTGAAGGCAGTGCCTCCTCAGATCAAATGAGTGGTGTGGCTCTGCAGCACTGCCTCCAGGAGGAATTAGTATCCCATTACTGTGCTCCTCATTGCTCCCAACTCCCATTGTCTGGGAGTAATTAACCCTCAAAGTGTTTTTTTTTTTTATTAGTTTGGTCCCTCATCCCGAATGATGAAACATCAATGGCATGCAGTTACAAGTCCAAACATTAAAGGTTATTTCCAAAATCACGTGTGGTCAATAAATCCCACACTGAAGCACTTAAAACCAGAAAACTCCATGGGCTGGGCTGTGAGATGACCTTGGCATCTGCACACAGGCAAAATCCCAAGAAACCCTCCTTCCCTGATTGTTCAGGGGCCTCTTTCACAAGGACTTCTCTGCTACATCATGCTTGGAAGCACAAAGGCCATTCCAAGCGATGAGCCAGAGGATCTCACCTGCCTTCTCCTGCAGAGCAAGGAGATTAGTATTCCATAAACGCCTAACTGCTTCCCAGCCCAAATCACAGGAAGCTACAGGTTACCCTGATTTGCCCCAGCTGCAAATCCAGCTGCTGCAGGGGAGTTCAGAAATGCAGGACCTCCTTCTGTGATGGCATCTGTGCTAACAGTGAAAGAAGGCCACATAGCATGGGGATGGCTCTCAGCCCCAACACAAAGAAAATTTCTAGCTAAAATAAGCCAGCAGCCAAGGGAAGGAGCTGCTCCTGGATTTGACATTTGCTTTTTATTTTGAAGCAGCTTTTTCTTTAACAATGGAAACAAATGATGTTTCAGAATCAGGAGATCCAAGTGCTAATTCCACCTCCCATTGGTCATTTGTGGTGTCCCCTTTCGCGTGTCCCTCAACACTGCCATTCAGTATGGCCCAGGTATTCTGCCTCTGAAGCTGTATCACCAAGGACGGAAAAGAAATGCCTCCATTGGAGAACATGTTTGTTTAACTGATCTTGTTCAGGGAGGGGATCCAGTGATGGCAGCAAGTGAAGTGAAAGCTGCCTCTTGTCACGAGACCTTTGCCAACCTAGTCATACCATCATGGGAGAAGGGGCAGAAGTATTTGTCCACAGCGTTAATGTATAGAGGGCTAATTCTTGAGACCAAATTCCCTGGTGTTTTATAGTGCTTTAAGATCTTTGAAGAGAATACTCCAAAAAAAAATATGCAATTACTAGAAGTGTATTGATGATAATGATGCAATAATATATCCAAAAATCTAGTATTATTTTAACTGTTCTGGACCAGGAGGTCTACAAAAGTATTAGAGCAAGATGAAAATTACAGCTGGAATTGCACCAGGACCCTGGGTCATTTGGATTCAGTACAATTTTGACTGAATTTCTGTAATACAATTCACCTCTTTATGTAGTGGACTTACAACAAGAATACTAATAGACCTTGCAGCCATCACTATAGCCATGCAGCTTAACTTTGTAATTATTGCTCTTGGAACCATTCTTCAAAACTGGAAACACAATTTTAATTAAAAAGCAAATTGCAAATAAATTAACTATTCAGATGGCAGGAGAAGATTACCTAAGTATCAAACCTCTAATTTTCTTTTGTTTAGAGAATTTCCTGTTGTATTTTGATTTTATGTATTTTGATTATGTATTTATGTATTTTGATTTTAGCATATATTTTGAAAGAAATCTTCTTTTGGAAAAGATATGTTTCATCTTAAATTTCTTTAAAGCAGTAGGTATCTTCAAGCACCTTAAGTCATCATATGAACATAAAAATACAATGCATTTTACAAAGAAAGCAAATTATGTATTCTTGTCAGTTGCTAGTTACAAAGTTGCTAATACGAGCAAATGAAACCATTTTTGGGAAAATAAACGTTGCCTAATCCCTTGAATGCAGCACCAAGTGGTTTCACCTATGGGAAACATCCTGGTTTCAGATACATTTTCTCTGCTAAAAGATAAATCTAGTGCTTGTAACTGCTACAATTTTTAAAATCAGTTTCTTAAATAAAGACAGGAGGAAAAGATTCCTAGGAAATATAACAAATTACTATTTTTCAACTGCCTTGCACTGTCACACAGCTGTTAATAGGCACAGGCAGCTCCAAAACTCTGGAAAAAACCCAGCTCCTTTGCCAGATATACTTAGGTATGTGGCTGGCTCCTGCTGGATGAACACAAGGCAGCTCTAATCACTTCTCCTGGACTTTTCTCCAAGTCAAATGAAACAAAAGAGACACCAAAGATCAACTTTTAGGTTCTACATCTTTTTTTTTTTTTTCTTACGGTGCTAAAAAAGAGTGCCTGTGAATGTATGTATCTTCTATGGAACTACCTACTGGTGAATTTCTGAGTGCTAGAAAATGAAGTTGTTGCAAATTTATCCATTTTTTCTTGGTTGATGCTGGAGGCTTGGCCAAAATTAGATGGCAAACTCCAGTTGTTGAAATCAACTTACCCCATATTCCCATAAATAGTGCAAACACCAGTGTTCCAAAGCTATCAAATATGCAGAGTTTCTGGAAAAAATGGTAAAGAAAAAAAAAAAGACTTAAAATATAACCCACCATTTTTTTTCTTCCACATTGACCCAGAACAGAAGCTGCTTACTGAACATGTTGATTTTTAGCTTTTATGCCGTTGAATAAACAATCTTTATTGATACCATTTCCTCAATTTCTGTCAATGTACAACAACCTCCAGTAAATTAAGGAAATTAAATGCAAAGCCCAGAATTAAAAATATAAGCCAAATATGCAGCAAGAGGATAGTAGAATGGTGTGCTATCAAACGTCCTTCCATCTGTGTCATAGGAAGAGGAAAAACAGTGCTTCTGGTCTGGGAACTCAATATAGTTGTGTGGTTTTAATACAGACACAAAAAGGCAATGAACACATCTGGTTCTCATAAGCAGGATGACAACAAATCAAGCTAGTTAATAAGAACACATTCTGATGAGATATCTCTGTGGTCACAATTTGCCTTTTCTTTCCATCATAGCCTTTTCTCGGTATTCTTATTTCTTTTACCCTTTAAGTGCACTGAAGCAACACATTAAAGCTGGGCAAAATATTTTTGATAAATAGCTGAAAAATTGCAGTTTAGGGAGTGACTGAATCCATGAAAAGGAATGACAAAAGGATAACATTAGCCTAGTGAGACAGGTTAGTGGAGGAAGACAGGCAGGTTCCTCTAGTCAGGAGCTCAGAGCAATCTGAGTCCGGCTGCGTCACGGCTAACAGGACACAGTTGTGTCATGGCCCACATCAGCCTCTCCATGTACCCATCTCCTCCTTGACAACACGGGTCAAATTCAAACCACGGATCCAGATAAATTCTTTGGGGGGGGAGGAAGGGGGCAAAATTTAGAAATGTCAAAACATGCTTTAAACATTTCCTTAGTAAAATGGACTCAGATTGCAAAATTCAAGTAATTGAACATGGGTTTTTCTTTTTTCCCTCAAAAAAGAAAGAAGTACACCAAAATGAAACCAAATGTTTAATATTTTATTTAACCCCTCTGTTACACTAGGGGCCAAGTGAAATTAAAAAAAAAACCAACCCATTTTTTCATCTTAGATCAAAGCAGAGCAATTACTGTTGTTTCTCCTTTTCAAAATTCAGTCACGATATCAAAAGGCGCAACTATTTGCACAATTCTAGCAGTTCTGCAGGACATTAGTGGAGGAGCAACATTACACGTGTACTACGTAGTACTCGAGAAAGTGCAACTAAAGATCATTAGCATGTCTATAACCTGTAAATGTAGTTACCTTGGATGATTCACAAGTGATGGTGAGGTTCCAGTAGGTACATACTTTGTCACACTGAGGGCACATTATGATGTTACCTCCTATGTTGGGATCACATACTTCTTGGCTAAAACCAAAACCAGTCAGTCACATCATCAACACTAAATTCTTTGGTCCTTTTTTGTACATGAGGACAGTGCAATGATCACAGGGAACTGAGAAATAATTTACCAGTGATGTGCACTCAGGAATTGCCGCCACCCCCCACCCCGGCAACACATTCCCATTTCCATTTTTAGTCCTCATCTCAAAAATGGATGACATGAAGGGAAAATAATTTCCACCCCTTGTATGCAGTGGTAATTCTCAAAACCGCTTACATTAGAAATAAAACAACTCTTCAAAGATCTCACACTCTTCAATAGGGAACCCATGCTTGCATGCTCACATGGGCTATCGCAGCAGGTCCAAGTGGAGAAGGAAGAGGAACACTGCCTACCAGAGCAAGGAAGAGCTGCAGAACCAAAATGGCTACCTAGTCCATGTGGTCTTCTAAGGAGGATCAGATTGGAAAACATGCAGAGGAGGGCTGCTAGGGTTATTCAAGGAATGGCAGATCTGCCTCCTAAGAGATGGCAAAAGAGTTCAGCTTATCTAACCTAGTACAGCGGAGGCTGAGAGGTGATGTCATTGCTTTCTATAAATACATCAGCAGGGTAAACACCAGGGAGGGAGATGAACTGCTTAACTAAAGGATAATACTGGCATAAGACTAGATGGGTATAAATTGGCCACAGGAGTGAAGCTGTGGAACAGCCCTTCAGCATCTTTTGTAAAGATGAACACACTTCCTGAAGGGCACATACGGTGTGATGGCCTGCAGAGGATTTGGCACAATGACCCAGGAAAAAACACCTGAATCATTGTGCCATGGTTTAATCTCACCATTCTCTCTGATGGGAATCTGTGTCATGACTATGCCTTTCTTCCCGAAGTATCCTGGGCAGCTGAAGCCCCCTGTGCTGTCTCTCTTCCTCTAGTCTTCTCTCCAAATAGAGGAAAGAAGTTTTGAGGGTTTTATCAAAGTCTTTGGAGATCTCCATTAAGCATTCCCACAGTGAAAATGATGTGTTACGACACTTTTTATTGACATTTGACCACCCCTCTTTTCTACGTGTTTCTACAATAGATGTGGTGAATCTAGTGCAAAACATAAATAAAAAGATGAAATAACAAACTCTCAGATATCTACTGCTGTAGTGGGCCATGGACATCCATTACTCTTCCAGCTCACATTTTATGCCTTTACCTTCAAATACGCAACCATTGCTGTTCTCCAACCCCTTTCATTTGGCCTCTTTTATTCTGCAGTTTCTTGCAAAGACTCTACAGTCCCCCTCTGTTGGAGACTGATCAAAATCGCATGTCATATTAAAATCAGCCTGATCAGGTACCTCCATGTGCAGTTGTCCTTTGTCAGGCATCCATAGAGAAAACAGCCGACTCCTACAACTGCAGCCACGATCAGCATATTAGTGTAAAAGCCCAGCCAAGCAAAGTAGATTCCAATTTTCTCTCCGTAGTATTTCCTGTGGAGGTGAAAGGATTTTTTTTCTGAAATGCAAGTAAATTCACATTTCTGTTACAAATGGCTCATCATTTCAGACATTTTGTGCCAGCTTGTATTGTCATATTCCTCTGGTTTGAACTTTGGGATTGCAGAAGTATTGCACCAGGGTATTTCTCTCACCACTTTTAAGCTTTTATAAGAGAATAGGAAGGGGAGAAAAAAAAGGAAAAAAGAGAGAAAGTTCATAACTTGCAAAGAAAAATTTTAAGTGGTTGCCTTTTCATGAATTGGTTTATCATGAAACTCTGCTCAAAAAATGCTCCCATGCATGAGCTGATATGGGTGTATGTACCTGCCCTCCGTACTGAGCTGTGCCTCTGACATCTCCCCAACCAGACCTGTAACGTAAATTCCCAGTTCCCTCTGCATTAGTCCAGCCCCAGTCACACCAACCTGATGAAATCCAGGGGTTGCAGTTTGAAAATATTTTTAGGATGGGCCCATTCTCTGTAGAGAAGGTATCGTTCACTTGGGCAGTCAGGATCGGTTGACGGGTGCCTAAAACAAAAAAAAAAGAGTGTGAGAAGATACCGTTAATCTAACCAGCACAGATCGGCTCTCGTCTCCCCAGACCTCATGCCATGAATTCAGGGCCTGGAATAACCTTTTTGATCAGTCTCACTGGGCAAAAGCCAGGAAATGGGGCAGGAAGGCAGCTCTGGGAGTGCACCAGGATTCAGGACAGAAGATGTTCAGAAAAGCACCGAATGCTAAAGCAAATGCTTTACATATGTGAGCTGAAACAACAGAGACTCATCATGAACTTAAATCTAAGCACATGCCAGCATCTTGGCGCTTAGGAATAGAAAACAGAAAAGGATCCATTCTGATTAGAGAACAGGGCTGAACTAAAATGGATTTTCAGTAGCTCTAACATGCTAACATGCTTTGCTTCAAAATAATATTGTACTGGAATGAAGGCTGGAAAGTCTGAGGGATAAATGCAGGGCTTCTAGTCTCTGTTTTAAATTTAAAAGAGTTCACATGGATATAATCCTTGTGGTTTTTTACTAGGTTGTTTGAAAATCTTTTTCAATAAAGCCTATCTTATTTGGGGGAATTTTCCATTCTGTATCTGTGATGCAAGAAGACAAGTGACATTTGTAGAAATCTATAGGCTACTTTTGATTTTCAGAGTAGCTGTGATATATGATTTTAATTGTATAAAAAGACAGTCATTAATTACTAGGCATACTCAGTCCAAATTCCCCATGCCATGATAGAAATAGCCTGCAAGGCAGGTTTTAAATCTTTAAAAGGAAAGCTTAAAAATGGATAGTCACGAATGATATTAATTCTGTCCTGTAAAGCTTTGGGTTACTTACAAGAAACATGATTTGTCTTGATTCTGCCTGAAAGATTTCTTGAAATCCTTGGAGGCCTCCTGAATAATTTAAGCAGCATCCAAAGAGCTGAAGCAGTTACCATTCCTGACCTCCCATGTTCTCGGTGTCTTCTCAACAGAACACACCTCCAAACCAGAACAGTGGCTCGGATGGGGAGGAGGTGTGGGGGTGTGGGTATATAATAGATATATAATAGATATAATGCAGAAAATCAGCCCTAAGTCTTTGCTTACTCTATCCCATTTGCAGCATGGAGTTTTTCCTTAGGCAAATACTCAGAGATCTGATTTTTTTTTCCATTTTCTTTTCCTGTGCTATTGCTAGCCTTTGTATGCAAAACAATTTTCAGTATAACTTGCTTCTTTAAATGATATACATGAAAAATATTCAGAGGTGCAGGCACAAAGTCTTGATTTCTTATTTTTGCATAATGAAATTCAACCCAGTTAAGCTTTTCTCCGCGTGGTTCTGACATCCCCTGTGAGGTGTTGGACTGGCTAGACAGAGCCCTCCTGCAGAAAAGTGAGTTTCCCTGCACGTATGTCACCATGTTTGGGGACTGTGGGAATGTTTCTCACTGGGTGAGACTGTCACACATCCTAAAATGAGATCTGTATTCTACATCTTTATTTAAAATGTTCATATTTGATATTAATGCCAATACTGAAAAATTGAATACTAAAAAAAAGGACAATGTTAAAATTGATATAGAACTGATGATACAGTGTGTCATGGGAACTATCACTCAGGCCAGGCACTTTACTGAACTACACCTCCCAGAGAATACAAGGTTAACACCTCCTAAATGAAATATATTGTTTTTTTCAGTTATGGCACTACATTTTTAACCAACAGTGCTTTGGAAGAAAGTCTCTTTAGCCAGACTATGGCTTTATCCACTCTACTATATGGATACAATAACCAGTCAAGGAGTAAGGCAATCAGTAGTGCTTGTATCTTTTGATATAAAACCCACAGATATAGCTCAGACCTCTATTTTGAAATATATTTTAGATCCAAGCACTGGACTTACGTCATGAAGGGGAAATGCCGCTTTGTAGATTCCAGTGTCCAGTAATTTATTAATGCCAAACTTTTTCACCTTGTTTTTGGTTGCATATTCCACACGGGACAGGATAAAATGAACCTGAAATTTATAAAATATTTTTGTGTCTCTTGCAACCTGAAAGTAATCATACACAGCTATACCTGTTTCAGCAGATAATCAAGTTAGGAAAGGGTAAGCAGTGCAGACAAAATTAATTGCACGGGGTCTATGAACCATTCAAATCCCCTTTAAATTCAGGTGGTACAGAAATGGGTACGAATGTAAGGAATGTTTTCCTTCTGGATTGTCCAGGCTGTTTCGTAAATGACACAGGGCTATTGCATCCCAAATATTTCTAATTTTTCAGGATGCTTTCATGAATTACATTGATTTGATTACAGGAATCTTTTCTTTTTAAGATTAAATGCTAGAAATACTCCATGGACTTACAATTCGGCTTCTAGTTGCGGGATTGAAAAATGTGTCTTTATCTTGAATATAAAAGTTGGACAAATGTTCCTTTCGAAAAGGGGCAGTGAAAAACTCCTGCTCAGGTTTGATGATATTTTCATCCACTCTGAAGATTCTACTAAACCAGTTGAAAGCTGAGTCTCGAGTTTTCAGGTCATTGGGTTGCAGGGGCAATTTGATGTGCATAACCTCCGCGTATGTGCACAGCACTTCCCAAGGTGCGTGCACTTTCACAAAAATAAGTTTTTCATCCAAAACCTAAAATGAAAGAATATTAAAAATATGTGTGTGAGAAAATGAAAGCAAAGGATTTTTCATAACGCTTCTTAAACTATCCAGAATTTTCTTTCTCTTTACAGCTCATAGATGACCTATTCAAAATTTTATTCTTTGGCCATCTCAGCGAATGTATCATTAGCTTTGTAAAAGCACTGACATGAGGTGGAAACGCTCAGGCAGATACAGGTATATAAAAAGAGACAGCTGAATATTCCCTTAATGCTTAATGTTTACATCTCTGCGATGTATTTTATAAAGCAATTTAACAAAGCTTCCTCCATCTGGGTTAATTAGGAGTGTTTGTACTTGTAGCTTGGCAGGGCAGCTGTGGCTTTGGAGCTGCTGGTGACCCCCCAGCAGTTCCAGTACAACTCCAGGGTGACGTGACTTGATGGAAGCAGGCTAGCCACCCGTGGGTTCTCCTGGGCAGCATGAATTCCCAGCTTCATAGGGAGAATGGGGAGAGGGAAAAGGGAATCAGCTGAGACTACTGAGAAAGACAGCACGGGGCACATTTGCTCCCAGTTGCATGCCCAAACTAGCACCAGTATGTAGCGGGAACCCTGGCAGCCACTCTTGTCTCCTGTCAACACATTGCCTGTAGGCCTTCTGTTGATGTCCTGCATCAGTGAGCCTCAGCCACACGAAATTACATTTTGCAGCTCGTTGGCTCAGGAACATCAGTTAGATATCTGATCTAGCCTGGAGAAACTTCCAGTTTCAAAAGCTTTTCAGTCACAGTCGCAGCAGAATTATTGAAAACTGCAAAATATAAGTATAGCAACAGGTCCATGTCAGACTTCCAGCAAGGAGTTTACTTTCTTATGAATGTGAAAAGGCAGGCTGCATACTTGGAGGTGCAGCAGGAGCTCTTACCACAGAAGTCAAATAAATACCATGATGCCATCAATTCTGAGTCTTATTTGGGAGGAAGGGGCAAAATGACCTTTTCGGGAGCCTGCTATAGACTACCAGATGACAGTAGTTTTAGATTGGAAGGGATTGTCCTGGATGGGGGGACCTGGAGGGAATGCTGTAGCCCTGCAGGGTGGGAAGGAAAGGGGCTCTGAGGGACTCTAATCCCCCCCCGAGAAGAGACAGCAGCTCTGGCAGCTGGTGTACATTATCACAGTGCTCGTGATCTGCCTGCAGGAGCCTGCACAGCCTGAACTACACAAAGCGTGGTAGTTAAAAGTGTTTGTACTGTGCCAGGCCCTGCAAGGAGCGGGCTGCTCTCCTGGCAGGGGAATCCTGCCTCAGACTCCCACTGGCTTCCCACGCCTCCTACACAGCCAGACCAGGGCAGAACCTCCCCTCAGAGGGCAGCAGTAATTTTTATCTTCCAAGCAGTGAGCAAACGCGCCCTATGTAATCTCCCAGCTTCCCATCTTTTACTTTGCAGAAGAAGGAACAGACACATAGTTTAAAAGATTTTGCATCAGATCACAGAGATGCTACCGATGGAAAGAAAGGTGGGCCTTTTTCTCCTGAGAGGAGAGCAAAGCTACAGTAAATTCATATTCCCAGTTTCCTTATGCCCATAGGGGCAGCTTTGCTCTCAGACACAGCCATTCCCACAGAGAAGACCACTCACCGATCTCGTTGCTTCAAGTTGCAAGCCGTTGTTTATCAGGTTTGATTCGTAGACTTGTCTCTTCCTCTATTAAAAGGTATTGAACACTGTAAAACATCTCTTCCAAATTTCACAAATATGTATGCACAGAAGAATGGAATTGCCTCCCAAAATGAAGAATCGTTGGGTCATTATCTTTATAGCCCACAGCTACTGTGGTGGTAGGTACAGTCTTACCTACTAATCCAGATCAGGTTTTTTTTGTCTGATAAACAATACTGCCCTCAAATGCAATTGTGCAGAAATCACCCTCTTAGTTTCTGGTATATTACAGAGATAAAAATGTGCCCCAAATTTTGAATTCTGAGAGCAACTACCCCTGAAACTTGTGATCTCCTTCACCTTTAGTCACTAACTGAATGACTGACTGCAGCCTCCCATCCCCCATTAATCTGCCCTTTAGAAAGTCTGCATCTCAAGGGTTTTCCATCCCATTTTACTTCCATCAACCTGCATCTTTATTCTTCTTTCACAGTAATCATATGAGTTCACACAGTGGTTCAAACTCTAGTAGCCCTCTACATTTCAGTCCATGGATAAACATCCCCAAAGGAAGAAGTCAGGAACTATAGCATTTGTAGTGTCAGTGGTGCTACCCTAGGAGCATGCGATGTCCGCAGAAGGATATGACAAGTGTTCCTGACTAAAGATGAAATTCATGGATCATTTTAATTTCACTTCACAGTTACCAGCACTTGGCAGATAGTGAGTTACAAAAAACCTGAAATGTCTTTGCAGTCTTGAATTTGCTTCCCCACACACATGACCTCCCCTCAAAAAACACGGAGATAAGCAGCCCCTCCCCCCTCATCATACAAAATATACAACTTCATAAGGATTTTCTAAGAAAATTTGAAACTTCATGTGAAGTAATCCAATTTAAAAGCTATCTGCATCAAATGGGTAGCTCCCCAATGAGCTATATATTTATATAAGTCAAGGGTAGCCACCTCTCCCTGGCCTACAGACTGCGTGTCAAAATATCAGGATGGGTAAGTGGGGGGAGCGGCTCCAGGCTCAAAGTATCAGTATGGGTAGCTGGCTCCAGGGAGCACTTCTGTGAGAAGTTTGCCAGAAGGAGATGACACGAACTCACTGGGAACTGATGGCTTTATTCCTGAACCAGGCTAAGCTAGACATGCAGTGAGGTTCTCAGAGTGACTTGGTGATACTAGTTTCTTAGTCCCAGATTGCTTTCATGCCACTGGCCAGTTTTTTGGTTGTTTATACGCCCTGTGCTTAAAGGATTCTGCACCTAACACTACAGGAACTTAAAAGAGGAATGGTCCCATGGTTTCTGTCGCCTGGTTCTCTATAACCAGACTAACTGCCTTAAGATCTGTGCTTAAGATCCAGGCCTGTTGCTACTGTGAAGGACCAGAGTCAATGAATGACCCTTTAGATGGAGTCTTAGGAACTTTGACAGGTACATGGAAACTGGTCTTCAGGACTAGACCCAAGGCCCACTCACTCTAGGGGCCAAAAAATGGATGCTTCAGCAAAAAGGGCAAAAATCTTCAGGAGTTCCACAGGAAAAGGACAGTTGCATCTCCACAGCCAGTTCCTTAATGTTTAAAGACTGTTGTAAGTCCCCAAAGCAGAAAAAACTATTTTTCCAAAACTCTAGCAAGTCTTGGCATTAATAATTATAAAAGTGATTAAGAATATAAACAGCCTACCCCATTTGTACTTTTGTTAGTTCTCAGCTGCAGCACCTGCATGTGGCAATGGTCACGATGGACTACTTTCATATTTTGTTAAAAGGTATTTCTTTAATCTGTTTCGGGTTTTCTGCCTTTTTGTTCCAGTGAGTATCACCTTCTTCTCCAGCTAGGGACAGGAAGACCCAAATTTTTCAATCTTTTTTCTTCTTTCATCAATACTTATCACATTAATCCTTATTTCTCTCTTTTCTTAGGATAAAACCACAAGCCCAAAGTTTGACAGCGCTCTTGATGGAGGTATCTCTCCACGTCCAATTAATCCATGTATTTATTGGTGACAGTATAATGTTCTTTATATTTTTTCATTGTGTGTATAACATTGTGTATATATATGTAATATGCACATTTATAATATATTGTATATATCTAATACTTTCTATTATCTAGAATTTTGATGGTAGCTGAACCTTGAGGAGGACACTTAATACAGCTGTTTCCTGTGACATCTAAGTCTCTTCCCTGTACTAACAGCACTAACTTAGAATCCAAATGTGAATGAGTTTTTTCCTTGCAGTAACATATTTCCTTGCATGTTTCAACCTTTCATAGGTAACAGCGCTCTCCATTCTCTTTCAAAGCTAAAGGTTCACAGGTGTCTTGGCTTCTGAGTAAACTACACAGTGATTTCCTCTGCAACTTTTGTTGTATCGTAACTCAATCCCCTTACCAGATCATTAATGTATGTAATACACAACACAGTTGTTTGTCACTCCACTATTAACTCTTCTGCCATTTCATCCTACCTCTTTGCTTCTTCCATATTCACATGATTCTTTGTAAGGTGAATAATACTGAATCATGAAAATATTTCAACTTGAGTTCTGCTTCATTTCAGCAAATAAAAAAGGTGGAGGGTTAAATACCTGTTTTGTTTCTTCCTGAATAGCACAAAGATGGATGCAGGGCAATTCTCATTTGTAGAAGTCTAATACTTTTTTTTTTTAATCTTACCATTCAGATTGCTTTAATAATTTATTATGGCAAGGAGTTCCCCAAATTAATTTTGCCCTCAAAATCTTAGAGGAATGTTGACAATATTAAGGTTTCTAATAATGCATTAATGCAAGTAGTGAGAAACAAAGCCCCTGGGAGGCTTTGCTAATTAGGGGTTTTGCTATTTTATATAAATGATTAAATTATGCATATGATGATCTATGGAGGAGCTAGGCTTTCACCCAGAGGAGTCTATAGTGGTTTTGCATTGACTGGGGAATATAGCATAAAGATATGATAGCTCATTAGGCTGGAAGGTGGAGACTGTCCAAAGTTTATTTTAGTATCGGGCATTTTGCTCCACTACCTGCAAGGTTAAACTGTAATAATAATGTAATCATGGTAACGCTGCTGATCTAAACCTGACATAGATTTTGATGATTGAATGGCAAGGTAATAGACTAAGACATTATGGGATGCATAATCGTATACAACCTTAAGAAAGTGAAAGCATAGTGTAAGCAAACGCCAAGTATTACAGCCATGCAGAAGGGTTAGCTCTTGGGAGCTCTTTTTTCACCATAATGCTTCCAATGTCTGGTGATTGTCTTGCCAAGCTGAGGACACTGACAAGACTGTGGGTCTGGAAATTGGTGGCAGACCACTAGCAGGTTTTTTTCTCTGTGTTTTGCAAATGGTAGGGAGCACTTGCTTTGATTACAGTGATAGAAGAACACCAGCTCATATCATAGAATCATAGAATAGAATCATAGAATGGTTTGGGTTGGAAGGGACCCCTAGAGGTCATCTAGTCCAACCCCCCTGCAGTGAGCAGGGACACCGCTAACTAGATCAGGTTGCTCAGAGCCCCGTCCAACCTGGCCTTGAATGCTTCCAGGGATGGGGCCTCCACTACCTCTCTGGGCAACCTGTTCCAGGGTTTCACTACTCTCATTGTAAAGAATTTCTTCCTTATATCCAGTCTAAACCTACCCCGCTTCTGTTTAAAACCATTACCCCTTGTCCTGTCACAGCTGGCCCTACTAAAAAGATTTTCCCCGTCTTTCCTATAGGCCCCCTTTAGGTACTGAAAGGCCGCAATCAGGTCTCCCCGCAGCCTTCTCTTCTCCAGGCTGAACAAGCCCAACTCTCTCAGCCTGTCCTCATAGGAGAGGTGCTCCAGCCCCCGGATCATTTTTGTGGCCCTCCTCTGGACCCACTCCAACACTT
>NW_009258386.1:60031-71944 GCF_000687185.1 Egretta garzetta
GGACCTTGCACTTGGCCTTGTTGAACCTCATGAGGTTCACACAGGCCCACCTCTCCAGCATGTCCAGGTCTCTCTGGATGACATGCCGTCCTTCTGGTGTGTCAACCGCACCACTCAGCTTGGTGTCATCCGCATCTTTGTTTGGTTTCTTTTGCGCAAAGAGAAAAGTTCTCCACAACAATATCTGTGTGGCTTCAGGGGAAATATCCTAACATGGAAGGAATGCTTGAATAGCCACCTCTGCCATACCTAACAGGCAACAGATAAATCACAGTCAATAAAAGAAAGAGCATGGCACCCAACCCTCCTTCGCGGAAATAGGCTAAAAGGGAGTGGAGAGCATCACCATATCAATATTAGCTGCCAACTGTCACAGTTTCTTTGATGGTGTTTGGAAACTTTTCTGAAAAGTCCCAGCTGTCAGCATCAGGAAATTAATTGATTGAGAAGTTCTGCTTCTGTAAGTTTCTTTCCCTTAATGTTTGGAGATAATCATAAAAATGTGAAGCAGAATATGCTAGAAAGGCTGACACAAAAAAAGTAAACCCAAAGAACTCCAAATACGTATTTTCTGAGATACCCTGTGATTTTAAGCCAGCCTCATGATTTTCAGAAACCTTATTCATGACCACACAGAACTGGCAATACTGCAGTCCAGCCCTGCTTTCAACACTGGCTTCTAGTCACTGTATTTGGAAAGACCCATTTCTGGTCCTATGAATGTATGCGGTAAATTCAGAGTAACTCCCTCCTTCCATTTGTCTTCCCATCTTTCTGTCATAGAATAGAATCATAGAATCATTTAGGTTGGAAAAGACTTTTAAGTTCATCAAGTCCAACCCTTAACCTAACCCTGCCATCCCATCACTAAACCATGTTCCTAATCACTTCATCTACCTGTCTTTTAAATACCTCCAAGGACAGTGACTCAACCACTTCCCTGGGCACCCCTCCATCCATTAGGCAAAGAAGTAAAATTTGGGTTCTGGCCTCATGAACAGCGATTTTATTTCTGTGTGTTCCTGCTTCAAAACCAATCCATCCAGCAGGGACCAGGGCAGGTGTGGTTGCCTTTCTCCCAGTTTCAAAGGTCCCTTTAATCCTTGTTATCAGACTTCCCAGGTAGGTTGGCTGGGCACACCGCAGGCATGTAGAGCCTGCCATCCTCTACTGCCTCAAATCACTGCATAAAATGGCACCGAGGTACCCCTCTTCCTGTAAACCCAAGTATTGTTCTGTCGCTGGAGGTGTGACACGTGCTAAACTGTAGGAGAAGTACAATTAGTTTTTTAAGTTATCCGAGCTTTTTGCTTCTCAGCTATCTAAACTAAACAAGCCTAGAGGCAGGAACTGCTCATTGTTTGCTTATGAAGACAAACTTCTCCAGCCCTGCTGAAGTTCTCCATAGAAGAACCGCACTTAAAAAAAATGACGTGTAATATTCTCTGTGAATTATAGTTTTCATTTAATTTGAAAAAAAATAAAAAACCTGTCCATTTCTGTGAAGCACAGATTACTCCATGGCTGGAAATGAAGGTTTTGCTCACATTACCACTTAAATTACTGACAGTCTTTCCATTTATTTCTGTTGGGGGAAGCGGATGGACTCAAATGACATTCTGGATCGATCTATTTTTAATTTGCCTTTCTGGCACTGACCCTTTAACTTTCAACAGCGAGCTCCTTGAGGAACCAACAGATAAAATTGGTATTTTGGAGCATTCCTGGAAAGACTGGTGATACTTAATTTCTATTCTGATGGTAACCTATCCTGCCAAATAGGGTACATAAACTGTAGGTTTAAAAAACATGCTTTGGGCAGGAATTTCGATTGGCTTGCAAGGTACAGTGTCTGGAATCTGCTCCTGAGTGTTAGATTTTTGCTAGGTTTGGAGTTCAAATTGACTTGCATATATGAGCCTTAACTGCAAACTTTTGTATCTGTAAATTATATTAGAAATTTCCACAAGGATGTCATTTCAGTAGTTTGACCTTGCCTCCTTTAAACCAGATTTCAGAAACACATGAAAATGAGAGAAGTATAGCACCGCTGCACATCTCCAAGTGCTTCAGAATCCCATATCTTTGCTCCTTCTATCCAAATCACCCCCATGTTTTTAGTTATTTCCCTCTCTCCTCTGAGATGTTTTCCTGAGGATACAGCTTATTAATATAAATTAATGCTGGGCCACTTTCTCAGTTACGCTCATGAAATTCTTTTGAAAAAGGACAGAAAGCCATTCAAATCAAATACAATGATGGTGCCAGGGCCCAATTCTTTTCTTGCTGCAGAAGAATAGGTGGATCTGTACCCTGTTTCTCTAAGTCCAGGTTATTGGTTACCTAGGTTGAGGTCTGATTTTCAAATCCTTCCCACTAAATTCAGTAAGTGTCTAGGGACTCCTTCACTCTCAGTATCACACAAAACCACGCAGTGCAGCATCCAAAACTTCTAACTTCAGAAATGTAGATCTATAGGTGTCCACTAACAAGGTAAATTCTGCCCCCATTTCCCCATCATGCAATCAGGTGGGGTGCAGCATAGGTCACGACAGAATTTGTCCCAGTGACTACACTCCTGGGTCCCTACATGTCACTGATCTGTGGACAGTGGAGACCTTGCTGCTGACCTCAGCACAGATTTCACCCTACAAAAACAGACTTCACTGGATCTGCTATTCTTTAATAAGCTGGAGTTTTCAAATTCTGTGAACAATAAACCTCTGGATAATAGCTCTATAAAGCTGTCAGGAGAGTCAAAGAAAGAGTAGTATGAGCAAGGAACCTATTCAGGATTAAAGCACCTTGAATTACACAAGATATTGCTTATAAAATTTGGCATTTTCAGTTAATCATTGATCAGAGACAGACAGTGATGTATGCAGTATTTAAAGCTGACAGTAAATGGCAGTACTCCTCATTTTGGTATCTTGTATATCATCACAAGGATAGAAGTTATTTGCCCCAGAAAATAACTATAACCAAATAAAAAACGGTGTCAGTAAAGACAAACTATCAACTAGGTTTTATGTCAACACTGATGAAACCTTATGCATCTTATCTTGGGCAGCATCATCTCCACACCCTTCTGGGAACTGTGGTAGGCCAAAATGCTATTTCTCTCCCTGGAATTCCAAGGACACAAAACTGTACCATAAATGTCATTTTCCTTTCCATCTCAGACATAAGGTATATGCGGTTTGTTTCTTCTTTTCAAACATTCTATTCATATTTCTTTGTTTTTTTGCTTCTCAGTTTCTCTCCTTTCATGCCTGGTATGAGTGTGAGGTAGGTCCCGAGGCAGTGTCCTGCATCCCGCTTGGTGGGGGGAGGCATAGGAAGAAAAATGTTATCAGCACTGCTAATGCAGTGTTTGCTCAGGGAATGAGGATTCGCAGCACATACAGCTTCCTCCACTGGCATAGCCAGTCATCCCAAGGGAGACGAAGGACCTCGCTGTCTTTGAGGTGACTGAAGTGTTTGTGTGCTTGGAGCTGGCCTGCACCTATCGCATCCCAAAGAGTTAGAAAGCCTCCATCTATTCATATTTTAAAAGCCTGTTCCTCCAACAACAGAGAGAGGAAATGCATTTCTAAACTGATGACGCCCTAATGTGAGGCATTAGAGGGAGGGAGTGAGCCAGCGCTTTGGAGTTGTATCGCAGGAGTCTGGTTATGGCCAGGTGACTCACTTCAGCTTATGTGACAGACTCACTGAACTAAATCTTCTCTTCACTCCTTCTTCTCCTTCCTCCACCTTTCAGTGCCGTCTGGTGCTTTACCCTATGTGTAATATTTTGTCTGTTTCATGGTCAGCTTTGGATTTTTTCATTAGTTCTCCAGCTCAGAGTCATCGTGCTTGTAACCTTTGTTCTTGTCCTTGGAACTCCTCTGTAACTGCTGCTTCTTCATCCTTGTCTCTTTCTATGCTTTCTACTGCCCTTGCAGCACTGTGTACGTTCTCAGTATCAAAACTCTTGCCTACGCCTTCTACAGTACCCCTATGGCTTCAGATCCTCCCTGTCCATGGAAATCCTGGCTCTGAAAACTGCTATCACTGCTGTTTTCAGCTTCCTTCTGCACATCCATGTCACTCCAATCACGTGTCTTCCACTCCCGGCCGTACTTCAGCCCATACAGCATTTGTTGGTCACTTTGCTGCCAGGCCACACAGCTGGCTCTTGTTCAGCTTGCTGTCCACCAAGATCATGAGGGCCTCTTCCACAGAGCTGCTCCCCTGCCGCTCAGTCTTCACCTTATTTAATCATTATTCTAATATACTCTTGTCCTCACATTCGTAGAATCATAGAATTGTTCAGGTTGGAAAAGACCTTTAAGATCATCAACTCCAACTGCTAACCTAACCCTGCCATTCCACCACTAAACCATGTCCCTAAGCACCTCATCTACCCATCTTTTAAATACCTCCAGGGATGGGGACTCAACCACTTCCCTGGGCAGCCCGTTCTAATGCTTGACAACCCTTTTGATGAAGAAATTTTTCCTAATGTCCGTTCTAAACCTGCCCTGGTGCAACTTGAGGCCATTTCCCCTCTTCCTATCATTTGTTACTTGGGAGAAGAGACCAGCACCCACCTCACTACACCCTCCTCTCAGGTAGCTGTAGAGGGCGACAAGGTCTCCCCTCAGCCTCTTTTTTTCCAGACTGAACAATCCCAGTTCCCTCAGCCGCTCCTCGTAAGACTTGTGCTCCAGACCCTTCATCAGCTTTGTTGCTCTCCTCTGGACATGCTCCAGCAATGCAACATCTTTCCTGTAGTGAGGGGCCTAAAACTGAACACAGTATTCGAGTTGTGGCCTCACCAGTGTCGAGTACAGGGGCACGATCACTTCCTTGCTCCTGCTGGCCACACTATTCCTGATGCAAGCCAGGATGCTGTTGGCCTTCTTGGTTTAGGTAGACTGCTTCCTCCCCCTCAGCCCACCACCAATTCAGCATGGCTGCAGATCTTTGTAGGACTGAGACCTTTGAAAGTAAACTTTTTTTTGCAAGCACCTAGCTCATTACCCGCAATCTCCTGGTTGAACTACTACTGGTTTCGTTCTGGCTAATGTCCTAATGTTAATGCTGCACTAAAAATACTACTCCATTGCTCACATTTAATTTCCATCACTGTTTAGAAAAGACACTCGTTATATTTTTAAGTACATTTGGACAATGGCCAAATATTACCAACATAAATGTAAAATGCTAATTGATAAAATCAATTGTTTCCAAAGGGGCAGCTTTTTGTTTCTAATTACCTCTTTCAATTAATTTTTATTGCTGATCCTGTGATCATGTGTAATACAACATCCACCCACTGCAGGACTCCCTCAGACTCTACTAATGACATTCCTTATGGCTGCCCCATTAATGCCAACAACAACACTGAGTAATGAATATCAGCCAGATTAGCTACAGGCCTTTCTACTCCTCCTCTTTCCTGACTACAAATCATTGGTTTTATATGAGCTGCTTTCAGTGATATCTTTGTCCTTGCCTGTCTCTACCAGAGGCTGCTGCTGGAACATGTTGCTAAATCAGAGTTGCTAAATCAGAGAAGGAAGCAGGCGGGTGGGAGAGCGCAGATGCCAAGGGGACTACAATCCTGGATAGTAGCTGGATGTAGTTGGGTAGTAGATGGATAGTCCTCAGATAGTTCACAATTAAAATAACTCAGTGGCACAGCTGAGCTTGTTTTTGTGGCCCTGGGTGCCATAATGAATGTAGTCCACCGATAGAACTACTGAAATAATTAAAAAATAATAGTTAAAAATAATCTATGATTGTCATTCATAGCTGCTAAGAAACATCAAGCAGTCACTGGCTTGAGTCAGAAATTTTCTGCAAGGTCCCCAAAGAGGGCCAAGCTGTTGAAGTGTCAAGGGTGAACAAGGGTGTGAAGTGTCAAGTGGTACAACAAGAAATTCTGGTGGCAAAGTAACATAGAATTATTTCCCATAAACGACTTAGGTATTTTATTGGGCAGAATGTCAGCAGCTATGTTCATAACTGTGATCTGGAGCACCTGGTCAGCTGCCTCCTTCTACGGGTTCCTCTGAATTCCCAGACTTTAATACCAAAGTCCACTAGGGGCCTAATTCAATCACTGTAGGTACAGAAAATTGCCCTAGTCTTGAAGATCTTGCTCTCTAATTCTAATCGGGAACCTGACACCAGCATTTTTCTGCTCACACATCCTGAAGGGTTCCCTCCCAGGAAGATGCTCTGAGGTCACCCCTGTTCCCTGCTCAGTTTGATGGGCTCCAGTCTCCCAGCTCCCAAGAGTACTCCTAGGACAGGGCAATGCAACTGCCATTCTGGGTGAGGGCACTGTCCTTTCTGCCCATGGCTCTACCACCCAACAAATGATTCAGATTTATTCAGAAAATAACTTACCTTCTGCTTTTTACGATCACTCCTCTTACGAGTAATCTTTTTGCTTTCGTCTTCATACACCAAAACAAAGTCAATTCTTCTCTTCCCATCGCTGAAGAACAAGGAGTCAGGCTTATCATCAAAATCAGCCTGGAAGGCAGGTAGGATAGATTAGTATGAAGAACTTTACTCGTTCCTGATACACAGTACTTCAGCAAACAGAGGCATTCAATACATCAGACTCCTATAACACGAAGACCAAAGTGACAACAAAAGTAGCATGGAGAAAAAAAGTTTGGGAGGTCTCTGCATCATGCAAGAACAGCAGAACTTTGACATTATTTGGTTCTTTAAAAATAGCATAATTGTGTTTGGCAATGGGAGGAGCATTGGGATGCAGCACCATTCCTGAAAAACGCATCTGTCAAGTAATTTGCATGCCATCGTGGGTACAAAGTTAGATAGTCTGTCTACAAAGTATGTTGTTGCCTGATGGGAGTCTCAGAATTAGTGTGTTCCCATCTGTCCCCTTACCTGCCAGAAGTTTAAGCAATCCTGTAATTAAAAAAATCCCAAACTAAAAAGCCCAGTAGTTTTATGCACCCTAATACCCAAGCCCACCATTGCCCAGACAACAAGAACATGACCAGTCTGCAGATAACTCTCAAAATGGACACATCTTGTGAGGATTTATTTCTCTTTTCATTCGCAACATCTCAGCAAGCAAAAAACATTGTTGTATGCCACAGATCCATCATGTTATAATACATGCCAAAATCAAAAGGATTAATATAGTCATTATCTAGTCCCCGGAGAAAAGTAGGATAGATTGTCATATCCACTAATAATGTTTTAATGGGTTATTCCATGTGTGAAACAATACAGACACATTGATGATGGGGGAACCTGAATCCTCCAGTAATGATTTGTAGTTTCTTAGAATACTCTGAGAGTGCTATCACACGTAACAACCCCCCCTTTCAGGTAAAATATATCTGTGGTGTTATCAGAGTCATCATGTATTAAGTACCAAATTCTCAGGTACTTGGCCAAATTCATCTATGTTGTTAATGAGGGCATGCAGGGTGGTCCAGGGCAGGATCAGGCCAGGCAAAATGACCCAGAAAAATCTCTAGAACATACTGTGCCTTTGGGGACACAAAAAAGATTCTCAGATGTTCTATCACTGAAATTTCCCTGTCATTGCAGACCAAACTTCATGAGGGATGCCAGGTCCAGGTTTGGGAGCTCTGGGATGTCTGGTCCACAGAAAGGCACATGGAAATGTGGTCAGAGACCCCTTAAGTGCAGACTGAAATGATTGTTCTTCAGCAGTGGTGAAACTGAGAAGAATTCCAGTCCTCAGTCAGGAGCACCCTGGTTCCAGGGAGCATTCAGTGTTTTAGGAACCACATGTGTCAGTGTTTCCAAAACAAAATTTCCCAGGAGTTTTACTATAAACCTCTCCCTGTAGCCTATTTTGTTACTGTTTATTGGCTGAGTCAAAACAGTCGACCAAGATGTGTCTCCCCATAATTATGACAAAATTTCCATATTTTAAATAAACTCTGGGGAGTTTAAACTCACTATTTTTTTATGCTGTATGTGCAAAGGCTAGGCTCTGCTGCAGAGAGGTCCTGTGAACTGCATTGCTTCAAACAGCCTGAGCAGATCCTTGGCTAGAACAGTTCTCTTTGAACCCCACCTGTGCCTAGAGATTTGTGACAAACCTCAGAGCAAGCAGCTACTGACATACATACATATGCATATATACATGTATAAGCTGACATACGGCCAATATATGCATGTATTCCATGTTTAGTTTCACAACCTAGCCTAGGATTCAAAAACTACTTAGGCAGTCACCAACACAAAACTGCACACTGTGAGTAAAGTTTTAGGAAAAAAAAAATGCTTTAATCTCTCAGATGGCATCACCAGACCCCAAGGACACCAAGTATCTCTATCACCCGAAGCAAGTCACAGATGGGAAGTTCTAAATACTTGAGCTGGCATAGTCCCATCAAGCAATCTGACTTGACCTTGACAAATTTTCCTCCTGCTGAGGACTAGCCACGGGTGTAAAATGCAGCACTGCTGCGACCATTTCCAGTCTCATTTAAAACATAACCATGATGTTTTCATGTTGACTAGATTCCCATTGGGAGGAAAGCATCGACCACAGCCAAGAGCCCCTGTTGGGAGGGGGCCTGGGAGGTGCTGGGGTGGCAGCGGAGGAGAGGGGACGGGGAGCTGCGCCCAGCCAGGCACCGAGTCCAGCCCTGCAGCCTCTGCTCTCCCCCGGGACCCCAGCAGGCTCTGGCCAGGGCTAAAATTGCTCCATGGTGCAATCCTGGAAACCCAGAACCCAAACCTTGTGATAATGAGTAAGGAGAGGAAATGTTGCCACTGCATGAACCAGGTTTTTTTAATTGGGCTTCTTCGTCTTTTGAATCTTAGAAACATCATTATAATAATAATTATTATTATTATAATAACTTCCATTTAAAGACACAGAGTTAAGTTATGAAATTCAAGCACTTGGAAGCATAAAAGCAGTAATAGCTTTGAGATTTTTTCTCTACAGCTTTCAGCTCTTTTTCCTATATGACCTATTCACAGGATAGAAAAAGAGTTAAGTTGTGAAATTCAAGCACTTGGAAGCATAAAAACAGTAATAGCTTTGAGATTTTTTCTCTACAGCTTTCAGCTCTTTTTCCTATATGACCTATTCACAGGATAGAAAAGAAAGAAATGGCAGACACCAAACATCAGATCAAGTTTTGATCTTACAAGTTTTGATCATAATTTGTGATTGCATAACTTCATGGTTTAAGTATTTTTCCCTTAAACGTAGTCGCCTTTAATGTTATAAAACTGGTACGTAACTTAGCAATAACTGGTTTAACTGGATTGTCAATAACCAGATGCAAAGACTGCCTGTTAATCAGTAGTCGGACTCATGAATTTACTTACATACATGATTTCAGTCACACAAGTATATACGTGTCACCATATACATACACCTTTCTATACCTATATGTATCAAACTATGCATATATAATGGAATATAGCTGAAAGATTGATCAATATTGAACTGCATGAATCCAGATTATCAGAAGTTCACACCTATGAAGCTAACTTCTTAAATGTAATCTATTACTTTCAATCACGAGGGCATCGTTCAATTGACCTATCCATAGACACTTTATATATCAGTAAAATAATAAAGAATTGACTCATTAAGCCCGAATACTTAAGAGATCAAGATTAAGACCCACAGAAATAAACTGTAATGTAGCATTAAATGTTGCTCGATTCAAAGTAAGAAGTAAAATTCAAATGGGAACACAATAGTTAAGGTTCAGACAGCCACGCTAACTGAGACGTGTGGTGTATCTTGTAATCCCTACTGGATAGTTTGTAATGAAAAATCATATATTATTCAACATAATTACCAGGGGAAAAACAAGACTGGAAACCAAAAAGATATGCTGTACTCTGAAGTTAATAATTCCTTTGAGATAATGTTTGTTTTTTTTTAAAAAAATATGTAATATTATTTGACAGTATTACTAATGTTATTATCATACAAATGCACACAAGCTTGTGTGCCTAGACACATAAGTTAATGGGGTTGAAATTCAAATATGTAATTTTTCTTAAGCATCAGTAGCAAATTATAACCCAAAATAATGAACAGGCCCATTGATACCTCTTTGTTTTGGAAGAAACAAACGTGGGGTCTATTTACTGCACTTTCTAATATTCTTAGCCTCAGCATAATCACATTTTAAGTACTGATGGAGGCAATAGTTTGTGCACTCGAATGTTATAATAATACTCTAGTGGACAGCAGGTTAATATTGATTAACATCATTAATAAATAAAAAAACAGTAATACATTTAGCTGTAAAATGCTAATTATATTTAGCACATACTCCGCAGCACTTCTGAACTCTCAAAATGCTTGCCTACCACTGAGAGACAGGGAGCTATTAGCTGCTTTGCTAACAGAAGGAATCTGACGGAGGGGAGGGCCAGGTCATGGATAAAGCTTTTTGAAACACTCAGGGTACGCCTATGTGGGCTAGTCTGGAGGCAGCACGTTCATAGGGGCATACCTCTGCGTTTCAGTTCAGAGCAGGGTGTCCTGGTTTAGGCTGGGATAGAGTTAATTTTCTTCCTAGTAGCTGGCATAGCGCTGTGGTTTGGATTTAGTACCAGAAGAATGTTGATAACTCACTGATGGTTTAGTTGTTGCTGAGCCGTGCTTACACCAGTCAGGGACTTTTTGGCTTCCCCTGCTCTGCCAGGGGCACAAGAAGCTGGAAGTGGGCACAGCCAGGACAGCTGACCCCAACTGGCCACAGGGCTAGTCCAGACCACAGGACGTCATGCTTGGGGGGAGTTGGTCAGGGGGACGGGGATGGCAGCTCGGGACGGGCTGGGCATTGGTCAGCGGGTGGTGAGCAATTGCATTGTGCATCACTTGTTTTGTATATTCTGTATATTGTCTTACCGTTATCACTATTATTATTGTTATTCTTTTCTTTTATTAAACTGCCTCTATCTCAGCCCACAGGTCTTACTTTTTTTTCCCCCAATTCTCTCTCCCATCCCACTGAGGGAGGGGGGAGTGAGCAAGCGGCTGTGTGGTGTTCAGCTGCCTGCCGGGTTAAACCATGACACAGAGACAGACCAGGTGAGCATCACTCCCAAGGAATGAGACTGGAAGTAGCTGGCAGTAGCAAAAAGCCCAGAAATGTGTACAATGCAGCCACCACCAAATGCCTTGCTCTACAGATCCACTGCTTGGGCCCTCACGACCAGGCGATGTACTCACAGCTGGTGGGATCCTGCCGCAGCTGGGAAGCTCTGGGCTGATGCAATGGCACTGAAGGTCCCCGGCCAGCCCTGAGCGGCCCTCTGCCATGCACACCCCCCTGCTTACACACCTTCTCTTAATCCTCCCAGAGTCCAGTACCCCATCGCCACCTCAGCAAAGGAATAAGGTGCTTCCTGAGCTTTTTGCTAATCCAGCACAAGCAGTCGTCGGTAAACAGCATCCGCTCTCCCAGCCCTTGGGACAGAGTGGCACTTGCAGAAGGGACAAGTGGGACATGAAGACAAGCTCGCCCCTCCACGCAGGGCTGTAAAGGCTCAGGTAACCGGTTTGGCTCCAAGTGACCATGTCAAGGAACCGGCCCTCAGCCCCTTGACTCAGAGCGCTCCTCTTCACCTATACCCACGTGTGCTCCTCCTCACCTATACCCACATGTGCTCCTCCTCACCTATACCCACGTGTGCTCCTCCTCACCTATACCCAGGCTTGCCAGCATCTAAGGGGAGCTGCCACGTCTCGCTCTTGAGACTGTTTCTGTAGCCATGGCTACCTGTGATGCCTGCAGCAGAAGCTGAAGGGAGACCACTCGAGCGGGAAGCTCCTTCCAGCAACAGCGATGCTCCATGCCAGGGGAGAAAAAACAGTGGTGTTACAGAGAAACCCACCTTCATTTTTCCTGGCTTCCC
>NW_009258386.1:71972-96107 GCF_000687185.1 Egretta garzetta
ATAATGGTGGGAAGGGTAGCACAGAGACAAGCATGAAGAAAAATATGTGCACAGGAATTGCAGTTATTTATTGTTTACTACACCCTAAACAAGCACAGTATTGTAAGATGATTTTTTTTAAACAGCAAGAGATTCTGCAGGAACGACTTCTCTAACTGGAAGGCTAAAAGAAGTGCTTTATTTTGTCCGCATGAGCCTTCGGTGTGACTTCTCTAACTGGAAGGATAAAAGTGCTTTATTTTGTCCGCATGAGCCTTCGGTGTGACTGTCAATAACACCAAAATGTAATCATTACCAGAGGGATAAACTACTTGTCTGCAACCTCACATAATTTTCAGATATCCTTCAAAAACAGCTTCCTGCAGCATGCCCGGGAATAAATCAGTACTGGGAAACAAGTGAGCAGGGCAGAGCCTGGCTAACATCGCCTCTGCTGACAGGCACCTGCAAAAAATTCCTCTGGCTGGAGCATGGTGACAGTCCTGGGGGGGGACCTGCAGGTTACGCTTCAGTTGTGGGTTTTACGTAGGTGAAAATTTCAGAGTGCCTGTTTAGGAGAACAGTTATTTCTCCTTACAGGCCTCGGGAAGCTTAAAATCAAGTAAATAAAGAGGAAACAAATTATATTACCAGGATATCATGGAACATAATTATTTGTAAAGTGCTTTGAGGTCACCTGGAGAAAAATGTCACAGAAATATAAAGTTCTTCTCACTATCACAGCTATATAATGAGATCTTTTATTACTTTATGTTCTAAGTGACCAACAGAGACAACTTTCTGACATTAAGACCTACACAAGCATCTACTTCTGGAAGAGGTAATATATATATATATATATATAATGTAAGATACTTCAGGAAGATGTAAGTTTATTTGCCTACCGCATATTAATGTTGGTCTGTCTCCCTAGGGCCACAAAACTGTTGTGCCTTTTGCATTTTTCCTTGTGACTCATATTTGCTAATAACAACAGGGGACTGGTTTAGTTCTATTTTTAGCAACAATGAGATTATTAGCAAACACTTAATCAGAAGAAGTTTGGGGTTTGGTTTTTTTTTTCGTTTCCTCAACATGCAAAGAAATTTTTGATATGTAACAAACTGAAATAAACCGAGACTAAAGACAAAGTAGAAAAATGCGGGGCGTCATTACAGTCATACATTTTTGTCAGCAGAAAGCGGTTGGTAACCGGCCAGGCATCGGGATGCCTTGTCCCCGGAGCTAAGTTTGGACCAGACACCCACTTGATTTCCTGTCTGAGCGTCACGTCGCTGCCGGCTGCCGAAGGAATTCCAGTCACTCCTGATTAGAGAGAGACCAAATGGCCTTACTTTTAAAGAAAGGTGAAGACAGTACTGTGCTGAAAACCTGCTTTTCAGCACTTCCCATCTTTCTTGGGATGCAGGAGCTGGGAAATTCACTCTTTCGGGACTTCCCTGAAGACTTCTCGCTGCAGAAATTGAGGGGTAGCAGTAGTAGACGATTTGAAGAAGTTATCCTCCCCTCTACAGATGTGGACTCTCAAAAAAAATCTTACTGTTACATCCAAATTCAAACTATCTGCCTATAAAGCAGGTTAAGACTGCAAAACGAAACAGCTGAGAGATGGAAAAGTCCTGAGTTAATGCTGTCTATGCAGTTTTGTCTTCCTTGTACATACTGTTTACGGTACATGACTTAATTGCACAGCCACATGCCATATTCTTACCCTCCTTGTAGTAGTTACAGAATACTCATTATCTTCTCTATTCAATGTCTCTTTTGGTTACAGCTCATCTAAGTGGCCTGAAAGCTTAAAATAGGGATTTCTTCCTGGCTATCCCTCTGGTAGTCTCCTCATAGAATCTCAATGTTCTACAAATGTTGAGAAAGTTAATTTTACAAGATCCCCCGGGAGAGCCAGTAACAGTATAACCCTCATTTTAATGGTGGTCACATACAGCATCTAGAGACCAATACCAAAACCTGTTGACTGTCTCCTAAACTTGGAGTTCTGGCTTGAGACACCAGGACCGTGCAACCTTTCCAGAGAGCTCAGCAATTCCCTCTCTTCAGAGAGCCATACGCTCACTTTCAGGTCCATATGTGACTATTTTGAACCAATGCAAACAGGGCCACAGATGTTCCGCTTCGACACTCAGGAAATAAACAAAAGCTGGCTGTGACTTCGCAAGTCTTGCACAGAAACCCTAGAGCAGAAGCAGGGATCAAATCCAATTATCCAGGACTGCACTCGCTTTCTGTAGCCATAAGAACCTTTGTGTTTTCCCTGCAATTTCCTGCCATGTTTACACCTTGCTGAAGTACTACAAACAACGTCCTTGCAGAATTTGGGCTTTTGGGAGATTAATGTCCCACTTGTGCTGAATGAGGCAGGGACCTTGCGGCAAACTTAGCATGTGATCCTCTAATTAGACACAGCACCAGGAGAAGAACAGGACCATTTCTATTAGCCAATAACTTACTCAGTTGTGGCTACTCCAGGGTGAGTTGCAAAATCAAATCAAATTTCCAGAGTACTTCCAGCTGCAAAGCATGACCTAAGTTTAGACAACAGGCACAGTACTTCCCTTCTATTCAATCACTTAAGGTTAGGCTTCCTATTCAGTCTCCATTTCTAGCTCATCTGTTTCATGGACAGGCTCAGCAGACCTCAATTTTATCTTTCTGGCCCCTCCAACCCACTGAAACTGCCCAGTGGCCAAGAAGCAGGACCTGACATGGAAGGAGCAGTGCGGAAAAGATGCTGCTAAAACTGAGCAGGAATTACAACTGCTGGTAAACATGAGTAGCCAAAAATATAAATTGATTTTGACAGTTGATTTTCAGCAGAAATAAAAATAAATTCTAGCAAGAGTGCTCGGAGGACACTGTTCTAACCACAAGTTATATGACATTCTGGCTCGTTTGATGCTATTTCACTTCATATAAATATATAAAAAATTTTCATTGAACCACAAGGAGAGTCCAAGAAGGATTTTTATAACATCTTAGTCAGGGCACTCAGTTGGGAAATGGAAGCTCTTGATTCCACATCATATGCCAAAAAATGTTCAGATTCTTTTTTCAGAATCTGAAGCAGCTTCAGACGAAGAACACCTTCCCGCAAAACGCTGAGGCAGGGGCAGGAGAGGTGAAGGTATCCAGCTCCTGGAAGGAATCTCATTTCCTGGTAGTCTGGGTATTTGTTTCCTACAGCAGAGGCAGGAACAACCCTTCCCCAACCCATAACTACAACAAGTACTTTGCCAGCTAAGCTGCCAGAGCAACTTCCCGAGGCTCTCGTGCACCTCGGTGCAATGGAGACGGAATCTAGCCCTTCATTTACACTGCTTTCAAAGCACACTACTACTACAGAGATCCTTTGTCTCTTTCTTTTATGATTCTGTTTCCCATTTAAGTTTGATATGAATCAAAATAGCTTTCAGCTTGGTGGTCAGGCCGAAAAATAATCTAAACAACTCATAACATCTACATATAAGGCAGGGCAGGCTTAATTCAGCCCCCTGAATTTGAATGTTTGATTTGCATCTTTTAACTTTTTAGCTCATTTTTCATGGAATTGCGTGTTCTCCTAGTCAGATAAAGAAAACAACCTATTTCCTTATAGGCAGGGAAGTCAGCAGGACCTGGGCCTCCACAGTCATAACAGGCCTCCTCCGTGCAAGCTAAAGGCATAACTGATAGCAGCGGTAGCAGGCTGTCATCCCTGGAGTAGGATTGAGTAGGCAGTGATAAGGAAACGCCCAGGCAGGTTCTGTTATTTGTAAATAGCTGATCGTTTAAATGTCAGTGCTTTGGACAGGGCTGACTGGGAACCAGCCCCAGCTTGCATTACTTGGTGGCACCATTACAGTACTTTCTTGAATGATTTCTCTATGTGAAAACTGTCATGAAGCTCTTCGGTGCTCAAAATTAATTGGTCCAACGAGCAATTCTTGACATTGTTGAGCTTGTTTCTTTACACCTTGTTCTCCTGTAACACTGATCCACTTGTAGAGGTAGTTTGACTAGAAAAGACAATTGATGCACATCCAAAGCCAGTGAAGCTAACCTCTGTTATTAGAGTAACAAAACACAAAACAGGCTTTTTTATGATTTATATGGAGTTGCTCTATTAGCTTTAGGATAAGTACATGATTTTACACTTTTTTAAATCCAAGGTTATAGCTATCTTCTTGTGCAACTGCAGACCATGCTTGTACCATCCTAGGGGAAAAAATAAAATGGAACTTATCAGCGTGCCACTTGGGCATCAGGTAGGCAAAGCATGTGCCATGGCAGGGCTTGTTGGGGTCAGCTGGCCAGCCCTTAGGGATAAATGAGATCTGAGGCAGAGGATCTTGAGCTAGAGCCAGAAGCCTTGTTAGCTGCAGAAAACGTTAGGTGAGCTGGCGAACTTGAACTTTGGATAAAGGGAATGGACACCTCCAGGTCTTTTTTCTTATTGCCACTTCAGTCTCTGATTGGAGTAAGGAATTGCTTGGTGTCTCCAAGCTTTCTGTAAAAATGAACCCTGAACTCACATGTAGGCCAATTAATAACTGAATCTATATGGGTAGATTCTATATGAATCTACTGGGTATGTGTATTTATACGTAGGGAGTGTTCATAACTATTTATCCTTGAATATACACACAGAAATCCTATACATGCATGTACGAAATTATATCTATAGAGGTGTATGTATGTGTATCAGCTTATAGGATGGGTCACTCGTCATTGAGTCCAGTGCCTGTGTCAACCTGCACTTGCACATCTGAGCCAGTGACTTCAGGTACCTTTAGGGAAACAGAGACACAGCAACTCAGATTCACTCACACAGGTGAACTGCATCTTTGCTGCAAATGCAAAGGAATGCTAGTCTTCTGGAACAGCTACTGACTGTTGCATATCTGCACAAGAAAAAATTAGAGGTAGTCATAGTTAAAGAAGTACCCACCCATTCAGCAGTATGAAGGTTTTGCTGATCCGGCACAGTTCCATAAGTGGGAATAATCACCTGGTTCAGTTCCAAGACTAAAAATAAACATAAAAAATTAAAGCATTTTAGCATTTTGTGTGGTAGGTGGTTTTTTAAATTTTATTTTATTAACGGTTTGTGGAGAAGCTACAGTCAAGTAACATTGACTCTATAACAGGAATGATTTTCACGTAACCTAATAACATACCTACGAATTCAATGTGGATTGATGCCCCTGTGACTCCTCACCCATTTCCCCAATGCTAGTTAAAAACCAACAACCTGCAAACTGAATTGCTTTCCTGAAAATATGGCATAAAATAAAAATGATCTTGTGAAGTGTGCTACTCCATGACACCATTATCAAGCACACTGGGGAAACTGGCCACCAGATCAAGCACTGGATAACACACAAATTCATCTGAATAAAGCTGCTGGAAATAAGTTACAGAAGCTCTACAATAGTGGTGAGGTATTGGTTTTAGTTTCTTAACAATTATTTTTGGGTCTTAAGAAGAAGTCAGATAACATCCAGAGGCTGAAGAAAACATCAAGTGGCTGAAGGGAGAAGGCTGCTTTCTGCCTATGCGTGGCAGGCAGATGGACCCCGTGTGTTATTTTTAGATCCTTAAAATAGAGAAGTGTCTTAGCCAAGTCGGTCCTGCACTGAGGAAAGGGTCATGGATATCGAAGACCTAAATGCCAGTGTTGTCTGAAGAGGGTAGCCTCAACTGGTCGAAAAATACCAAAATACTAAAAGAAAACCTCTAAACTCTAAAATAATCTAATCTATAGTACTAACTAATGAGCTACACGCTCATTAGCTACAATGCCAGGACAAACATAAGATACGCCTGGTGGTTTGGTTTTTTTTTTTTGGCTTAAAAACTTCGTTGATATGTGGCCAAATTCTCAAGAATTTTTAAGAAGCTTTTTTTTTCACTGATGATGCTCATTTATACCAGCTGAAGTTATGTCAAAACACTTCGAAACAGAGCACAACAAGACCACTCTTTGCAAATCAACAGAATTCTCTCATGGCCTCTAAGCAGTTGAATTCTCTGGTTTAAATACTCTTTCACAGAGTCTGGTAGGGACTTCGTTCCAGATGTTGAGCTGTCAGTTTCCAGATCTCTACTGTGGTGATAGTGTACACTCCAGGGAGGAGACAAAAGCAAGGCCATGAGTTTTTCCATCAACATCGCTTCAGAAACATTTGAGTCATAACCCAAAGGTTGGCCCAGTTGAATAATCAAAGTCCACGAGCTCTCAAAAACATCTTTAGAAACGTTTCGCAGCATTTAAAAACAGAGCAGGAAAATATGGACTAGTGCAGCACACAATCATCACATGCTGAGGCCATAATATGAGGACTCAGAAAACATGAGCATATCTCAGCAGCTACTGCACGATTGCTGCATATGCACTTCGTTCTATTTTAATGGGTTCAGCTCAGACTAGTGTGAGAAGGGCAAATACATAACCTTGATGTCAGTGTAATGGGCATCACCCTACATTCCTTAGGGCATTCTTTATTCTCTATCTGGACACAAAGCTATCCAGATACAAAGTGCTTCTGAAAGCCCACAGAAGAGGGAATGTTTCTGCCCACATATAATGGGCAGGGTGAAGAAGAAATATAAGCATCTTGCTTTGAAATATAAAGATCTGCTCTGAAACTCTGTGCCATTACACAAAACAAGCAGATGCGAACACAGACACAAAGACTTCTGCCAGCCACTGAACTGCAGTAATGAGAATCATGAGTTGAAATGGGCTTTTTGCTAAGTCCTCACAATGTGCAACTACACAGCCCTCGTCAGTGATGTCCAGAAATCCTTTCAGCCAGAACTGAAGAGACACATGGCATTCACAGCAAGAAGGATAACTTCAGTTCTAAATCCTGACGGATCTGGGGCTGGACAGGAACATCCTCTGTAAAGAATTATATGACTACAATTTGCTTCTGCCTCAGTGTGTCTGGCCAGCATATCTTTCCCATGATACGGTAAGTGTCATGCACACTTTACTGTTTAATCAATATTTATAATCTTAACACATTTTAGTTTGAAATACCACTCAATGCAGTCCCTGGGCCATTGATCCAATGAAAGGACTCATGCAAAAGGGACCTGACACTCTCAGTTCTTCTGGGACATCAGCTCAGAATTCTCTCAAATTAAATACAGATTAATGTTTGTGTGAAGCCAAAAATACAGAGCCTTGACACTACCTGAATGTGTACTTAGGTCAGATTTGTTCTAGCAGTGGTTTGCAAGGACAGCTGTGTCAATTCATGCAGTTTTTAGCTGGAAGAGACCCTTTCAGTATTTCAGAGACAGAAATGGTACCTGCAAAAGCTCAGCTTTGCCAGAAAAAGCTGCACCCACACAAAGTGCTTTTCCTACCCACAACATCACTTCATGTATTTCTCCCACTTCCCCTCCAGCATTAAAGTCAGTTTGAAGTATGGTGGAGAAGAAACAAAATTTCAGCACAAAAGTTTGGGGCTGGCATTAGGAAAAACTTTCTAACAGGGAGAACAGCAGAAGAGACTGTCTGGGGAGGCAGGTGAGGTCATGTGAGGTCTTCAACATCAGAGAAGCTTCAGCGCAGATTAATTAAATAAGCTGGAACAATCTAGGCCAAATTGAATGAGGCATGAACCTTAGGAGGATGGCCTGGATGAGCTTTTGAGGTCCTTTCCAGACCCAGTTTCCTCTGAGTGTAAGTCTGGCCATAGTGTTTTCATAGTTATGGCCAAAAAAGACTACTGCACTGAGATTTTATATTAAAATAATATTCCTGCTTACCTCTTTCTTCTTCAGAGGCATTATTACTCCTGTTAATGTTTGGGTCAGAGCACATCAAACGTAGATGCTTATGTTCTACCACTGAGTCAAGTAAAGCAAAGAAGGTATAAGGGGGCAAAGAAAACTACTGGATTTGTGTTGGCATGCTCTGGTTTTAATCGACTGATACATTCAGTTCTACCTTCAAGCAATCCTGGCAACATATGCTATTGTCAGAATATTTTATCAAATTTCTTTGAATTGTAATCACAGATTTTGAGTTCCTGCTCAGTGATACCAGCTGGTCTTTGATCTAGTCCTTACAAAAGATGCTGCTGTAAAAATTTTGAGTACTGAATCTGTGCATGCTACTTTATGAGAATGTCTCGGTGGTATCTGAGCTGCCAATATATCCGTGGCATTTCCAGCTGCCCAGAGGGCATTCTGCAACCCAGGACACTGAATTGCACTGTCGGTATTTCACCCCTTACCTCAAATAGGCTTATACACAAGTATTAAGAAGTCTATGTTAATCCCATGCTGCTGCTTTATAACCTGTGTACATCCCACACTTTGGGCCAGGCCAGGGGAGATGAATCCTGCTGCTGATTCTACCAGTGATGTCTTATGAGTTTTCTCCATGGCTTTGCTTTCTCACAGGTCAGCCAACTTTTCTGACTGGATTGAATAAAGGTCCTAAAACACGTTGAGAACTAATGCAAAATGTCTAGTCTTTCCATCAGTTAACTGATGTTGACAGTGAATGGTTTTGGAAGTTCAATGATCTTCCTATTGAATAAGTCAATTTTTAAAGGCTTTCATGAACATCACTAATAGCAATTTCTACCTATTGTTATGGCAGAGGTGAGAGGTTGTGGCAACCCAATAGGCATGGAAGCTGCTCTCCCTTTGGGATAAAGAAGAATTAAAACTTTCCTTGGAGTCTGAATAGTGATATAATAGAAGCTGCCCAAAGCACATGCAGTAGGGATGAAACAGTCTTTTTGAGACTGAAAATTAAGAGGCCTGAGAATGGAAAAAATGCAGTATCCAGAAATGAAAAGAAAGATGCTGTCCAAAAAAACATTAATGACAAGAAAACCGCAAAGATATTGGATAAGCTGATGTCTGAAAAGACCACTGGGCTTGGCTCTATAAGCAAGGACATTGCCAAACATGCCTGAAGTTGCCAAACTTTTTGTGCCAAAGAAATTCTTGGCTATCATTGATTTCCTCTCTAATGGAAATAATCAAAGGTGAAAAAGGGCAGCAGCACTCTTTAAGCCTGTAAAGCACCTACATAAGCCAAATTAATAGGCACAGAATTATTCTGAGAAACCAAAAAGGTTTTGCAACACCAAACCCAGAATAACTGGCACCTCAGTTCCCTCAACAGACCTGTGAGGCATTGCAAAGGACAAGATCTCAGCCCTGGCACTGAACATGGTACCTCATGAGCAATCTTGAATGTAAAGCCAGGAAGTGATCTCTGGGATCCCCCAGGGTCCCCAGGCATTGCTGCTTTGCTATAGATACCGCATCACCCCTCGCTTCCTTCGGGGTATAATGTAAGAGCACTGACTGTCTGCCACAGAAGTTTTAAAAAGTGTAAGTCCCAAATCCTGTTCTTACAGGGGGAAAACAAATTGATAGAATATTGTGCTCTCCTAAGTCCAAACCTGATGTGCTCAAGAAGATCTGCTTGGCCCCTCGGTCTGCTGCATAGGGTATCTCCTCCATAAATGGGAAAGTTTACAGTACAGCTACAGAAAACGAGTTGCTGCAAAGCCAGATGGCAGTGCTGGGGCACATCAACATCTCTGCGTTACCTGGTGGCACGCACAATGCTGTCCCACAGCAGCTGCAGGTGGAAAGCATGGAGGAAAGGGTAGCAGCCATTTACTGAAAGAGAATGCTGGACAGACGGCGTGCTTTAAACCCACGCTCTAGCTTAGCTCACAGCGCTGCCCTCGTGTAGCCGTGCCTTCGACAACAACCTTCACTGCATATAAAGATGTAAAAACATAGACACACTTAGATCTTTTAGACCCAAATAGATTGTGGAGAAAATTAACATAGTAACAAAATATTTCATTGACTGGAAAACATCAGGAAATATTTACATGCAATTTTTATCTGAATCGAAACATTCCCTGAAATGTTTGTTTGACACATTAGAACAGAAAAAAATAGTCATTACTAAAGTCTATTTGTCCTAATGAAAATCAGGTTAAAAGATCCTATCAGGTTTACCACCATGAGGCTCAGAGTACTGGACAGAGTCAGATTGTCCCCATCTGCTGGGATAAACAAGAAGATCCAAAGACGGTGGGGCTTGGCCCAGATAGTGCTTTCTAAGATCTTTCTAAGATCCTGCACCACACAGCTCCTCAGAGAACAGACCAGCATTGTGGTAGGGTCTCCTCATCTTGGCAGGCTGCAGTCAGGCTATCAGAAGACCGGTTTTGTGATACCATCACGCACGGCACCCAAGAGGCAACCAAGCAAAAAGCCCCACCTCGCAGGTACTTCTCAGAAGCCACAAGGAAGCACAAGGTAAAATACTTGATATGAACTGAGTCCTGGAATGAATGAAAACTACTTTGAAGCCCGACATCTAATCAAGTCAAATTACTTCCACTTTTTTTCATAAAAATGAACAAACTACTGCTGCCTGGAATAAAACTAATGTCTCAGAGATTCATCTTCTCAAAAAGGGTGAGTATTGACACATCCAAGACAGGGTACCATGTGAGGAAATGGCAATCACTGTCTGTATCAAAACTGAGGAAATAATAAAGAGAGGAGAGCATAATTTTCAGATTAATCAGTCTAAAGATCCGGAGTAATTCCTGAATACCAGCTGGGGACAGCAGCAAGGTTACTGTCCTACAAAGGACTTTATGTACATGGCAGCTTCCTTAAGAATGTCCAGCCCTCTGTCTCTTGGTCCAAAAATAATAAAATTATGGTACTGACATATAAGATTCTGTCCTGTCTTTTGAGGACAAAACAGGGGGAAGAGGAGGACAAATTTACGCCATGTTGTTCTAAATGCCCCAGAAGATCAAAAAGGCAGAGAACTTACAATACAAAGGAGTTTCCCTACTGAGCAAGGATTTTTCTTTTCCAACTCTTAACACTCACCCAGAAAGTAAAGTTATTGGTATAAACATGAGTACAAGTTCTGGGGCTATGAACAAAGAAAAGTTTGAATATATGTTATTTAGACACGACAAAAAACCTGTTTTCCTTCCTGTTAATTTGTATCAGATTCTCTGTATATTAATATATTAATGATATATGTATAAAATTAATATATTAATTATATATGTATTTATAAAATAAAAAATTTAATCTAATAGTTATTACTAAAAGAAACCTATCAGAACACATCACAACCTGTTTCAAGGGCTGATCATAGAACAAATATCTTTTTCAGTTACATGTAAACTATTCAAGTCATATGTAATACTTGCTGAAATCTGAAGTAAAACCATTGCACAAGTCGATTTTTTCTGGAAACAGAAACTGTTGGACTGATATACTGTTTTTTGACAGCCACAATCTCTTCTGCTGATGAAGAATATTTCTTTATTGTTGTTTATTTCATATGCTTGGTTCATTGTATACGAGTATTCTTGGAGCTAAGAAACTATTTAGGAGTTGAAAAAGCAGGAATATGTATGTCCCTTTTCAAATCTGTGAATCAAAGAAAGAGAAAATGAGATCCATAGCTCTAAAACAAAATTAATCAAGGTTATTAACTTCCTTGAGCTACTTCCTCTGTTAAAAAAATCAGTTTTAACTGTAAAATATCCTTGATGGTCTTGATCCTTATATATCAAGATGCATACAAAATAGTTTCATTTAATCACCTAAATGATTTTAAACAAAAAAACCCCATCAAATCCTCCTTAGCTAGGATGATATGTTAACTTAATTTCTTTCACTTCACAGAGTAAATGAATAAACACGAGTTAAGAAAAGAATGTGTTAGATTATCCTTCCAAAATGTAGGTCTGACTGTTTTACCTTGCTCCTTGCTAGGTGGAGACATTATTATCAGGATTTTTTTGATGGTTAAAGGTCTGTCTGAGTTGAAGTAACTTTTCCAGACTAGCTCCTCTTTGGGATACAGTCTCATCCCCGCTCACTTACGAGGGCAGCCATTATGATCACAAATTATCAATGGTTTCACCTCATTCCACCAAAATACTACTGGCTTGCACCTAGTAGCAGTTCATTTAAGTTCAGTTATTTTACTGGAATGTGTTCAAATTAGTTTTATTTTATACCTGTAGACCTTCTTTGAAGAATACATTCTACTAAACCCAATATTCTTCCCATTTCAAAAAGTTACATACTTGAAGTGAAATTTAATTATTTTTATAACAAACTATATTTTATAGCCTGTGGTTTATAGTTAATAGGAGATCAGTACAGCTGCTTTCTGTGTCAGTCTCGCTCTCTTCTTACGATCGCCTGCGGTCTTACAGCATGTGGGGCAACCGCTGACAATTAGGAATGCCAAAATGGCTTTCCAAGCTGTCAATAAATTACACCCTTTGTGCACTCACACAGAGCAGATCTGCAGGTATTGTCAAGCCACAACCTAATCTATGCCATGTAATAAAAACCCCATTGATTTTAATTTCAGATGCCCAAGCATACCCAATATGAAGCTATAGATGCCACGGGATCACAAAGGAAGTGAAATGGCCGTCTTGGAAGATGATTCTTTCTTGTTTGAAAGACTATTATTTCCACTAAGTTATCTTCTCTTACAGCTGTGCAAACAAAGGATTGGGAACATGTGGTATGACTTTCAAAAATAAATACCCTTTCATGACTAACCCTAAACAGGAAAACATTCAGCTGAGAATATAATACAGAGTATGGTTAGTCTAACGCCCCATGCCCTGCAACGGCCAGCTCAGAGTCAGGGTAGCTCACCAAAAATAACAAAGTAATTAGCAGGCATTTACAGAACAAGAAATTAGACTTTGTGGAAATGATTCTGCCGATAGCAGTCCCTAAATATTTAAGAGGCACTGAGTTGGATGGTTTAAGGCGCTCAGTAACCAAATTGTCAAACAGTTCTTAGGTGTCCAGAGCTCAAAGTGGGATACTTGCCCAAAACCCATGGCAAAAATCCTAAATCATTTCAATGAGACCTGGACTAGCCCCAACTTCAGTTCCGAAAACAAACACTGGGCTAATGACTTTTTCGTTACAATTCTGTGTGAATCCAGAGTAATCTGCAGAAATGCAGATGCTGGCTCCTGGTTTGCACTGCTGCAACGCACGCCAGAACCAACCTGTCTGCATCCAGTCTGCATAGCAGACACCAGCTGACTGTAAATCACCGCAGAAATTCAGCTGCTAATTAGACTATTCTAATTAGACTATTCTAATTCTAAATGCTTTTTCTGAAGCTAAACAATTTACCCACCTTCAGCCTAAGATGGCTGTCAGAAAGAATTATTTTGGCTGTCATCTGTCAATAGGCAACATATAGATATCGAAACAATTTTTGGTTTTGAAACATATTAACACACCTACCTGCTATAGTTTTAAACAATAAACAATATTTGTACACCGCATGTATACATGTCAAATAGCTAGTTAGCTTTGTCAGAGTATATAATAATGGAATAAACTGATTAAGCCAGCAGGCTTCAGACTGATAATCTTTTCAAGCCTTAATCTCAGGTTGGAATATGGACTTGAATTATTCTCTCTTCTCCACATATACCTTCTTATAATCTAGTAAGCAATTTAAATATATTAAAATGATGCAACAAATGAGCCTTAAATTTTTCAATTAAGGGCTGCTTTTTTTTAATTATATATGGAATCAGGTATAAAACTGCTGTAATGTTGACTGTCAAATAACCCTGTTTCATTATTGATTCAAAATATGTCACGTTGTTACATACTGAAGCACACACGCATACATACTTTATTTCTTTCATTTTTAACAATAGTGCAAACATCGTCATTCTTGTTGTCAAAAATGCAAGTTCTTAGTTTCTCGGGTTAAGAAAAGTAACTACCTCAGTCCCATTAAGAACATAAGACCTAAGGGATCTGCTGGGTCACCGAGTCCAGAACCAGCTTACAGACAACTCTGATTTTTAGTTTTGTTAGTAGGTTCTGAGAGAAAATTTTCTTTACTTGGAACAATCTGTTTAAATCTGAACAAGGGATCAAGAAGAACAGGCTGTTGTTTTTATTCTTGCAGCGAATATAATCCAGGTGGCAGGGAGTACAATCCACTAATTCTAAAAACCCAAAGAGCATTAGGACAGAAGGTGTTAGGCATATAAAGTTACAGATAAATTTCTGCTGAGCCATTCAAAAGTGCCCAAGCAGATTGACAGTTTTCATGCCAAATTATATCAAACACAGCGTATGGCCATTAGTGACCTGAAGCAATCCATCAATTTCATTAAGCAATCCATCAATTTTATTAACTACAGTTAATGTTTCCCTTGATTAATAAATTATTTTAAATGCAAAATGTTTTATAAAGGTACTTTCTTCTTATGTATACAGCATATTTAAGATAGCTAATAAACATTTCTGCATGTTGTTTTTCTCCATGGTTAATTAGTTCTACTTATTAACAAAATGTATCTAATTACAAATTCAGAGTAAATAGTTATTATCTGGTAGATAAGAAAGAAGTCATTCAACAACACAGTAAAAACAGAGTTAGTGGGCATTGAGCTATACACCCACTGAAATGAATGGAATTAAAGGAAGGATCCAGGCACCTAAACCACCCAAACGTTCAGGTCCAGAAACACAAACCAAAACTGTGGCTGCACAGCCCCGGGCTAACAGGAGCCTCCCACCTCACTGTCCCGCAGAGGGGGCATTTCCCCTGGGGGTCACCAGGGACCAGGCCGGGTGTAGCCCCTCTTGGTGCCCTCAGCAATGTCATTGTTCAGCAGAACACAACTGGTTTACCACCTTAGCTTCTCTGTCAATCAGCAAGAGATACCTCTTTCTCTTAGAAAGCCTTTGAAATAAAAATTCAAAACATGAATTAAAACGGTATACAGGTTACTGCTTGTTACGACCTGTAAATCAAAGCACTGACTTCAGTCATTCCACTTGGGTTGATACTGCTCTACACAGTAGAATCTGGTTTTCAGGGCTCTTAAAAAAATAAAAATTTATAGCCAAATGTGGCAAGTGAGCAGATCAGTAGGACTCCAAACTCACAAACATTGCAATAGTGTTGGTTCAAGACTGTCTGTCATCACTGATGCTTATTTGAAAGAAGACAAAGGTCTTCTTCAAGACCATTGGATCCTGGTCTTCCCACTTCAGAAGTTGTTCTTACTACATAAAAGGTAAAAGGTGCACAGTGGTAACACTTGATCTAGCCCAGGAGATGCTGGTGGATTTTAAAGCAAAGGAAGTAAGTAACTTTTCATTATAAAGCCCAAATTGTTACTCCTTTTTCTTCAGGACCCCACCTCCATTTGTATACAAGATGGGGTTACAATGAAGATGAGTCCAGGTTTGGTTAAGAAGGAGGAATTGTCCATCTAGACCTTTAACTTGCTTTTGCAAAAGATGGGCAGGATATAGACCCTGCAGGAACATTGAAAGGAAGAAAGATCTTCTGATTGTCACAGAATTTGCGTTCAGCCTTGAAGAAGTGGTGTAAGCCCCAGCTTTGGCATCTGGTACACATGATGCTGAGCAAGCTGCTTGAACAAAGTGTTGCCCAGCTTTCCACAGCAGAGTTTTCAAGCTCACTGCCCAGGCTGTTACAGCCACGAAGCTCAGCACTTTTACAGCAGATCTGGGTATTTGTCAGCACTTGGAATAGCAAGATTGGGAAATGCTCTTATTTCTGAAAAAATCAGTCCCAAAGCATTTGTGATTTGTAAGCATTTTTTGGACAACTTTTTATGAAACACAGTTTATTAGCCATAAACCTAGAATGGTGTTAACACCCAATTGTACAAAAGTGTTTGAAAATGAATTATTTTCTTGTGGCCCTCTGGTAGAATTGTTCTAGGGAGGCCTCCCTGAGGGACGCGGGTCTCTCTCTTCAGCGCCTTGTCTTGGCACAACCCATTCAGAAGTGTTTTACATTCCCCACTTCTTATCGCTTCGGCAGCCTGCATTCCTGTCACAGAGGCCTGGCTTCCTGAAACTCCAGCTCAGCCTAGGAAGGGAGTTGGGCAACCTGACACTCACATCCCTCTTGGATATAGTGCTCAGATGGAGTAAAAGCACCGTAGAAACACGGAGGAGGAAAGGAATGAAAGTGTATGCTGTGCAAGGCTTGTGTAATCTGAATTAAACAAGGCTTGGAGCCATGCTCTTAATGAAGAAGATAAAAAGAAATCTGCAATTACTACCAGTTTACTGAACGAGGCAGTGGACTTAAGAGGAAAAAAAAGAACAGTATGATCCTGTAATTAAAAACTGTAACATGCGTGCAAAGAAATGCCAGGAAAACTGAAGTTGCCTGGGCAATATTAATGCTGACATTGCCCAGCTTCTGAGTGTTGGACTTCACAACCTTAATGTTAACATTTTTTAGACATAATATATAATTAGCCACAGCCAATTAGGGATGCTATGGCTCCTGTTGGTAGCCGGTAATATTTACATTTAAATATGGAGAATGATTACTGCTGGCTATACTGTATTATTTAATTATACAGTCAGTTTAGAAATTAAATTATTTCTGAAGCATTTGAGAGATTCCCTTGAGCAGAAGTGACCGAACAATTATTACTGCAATTTAGCATGAGGAAACTTTGCTGAAAGTCTAGAATTTCACCTAATCAGACAATTTGATTAGTGGTCCATGTGTAGGAACACTCTGCGCTGCTGATGAGTAATTTCAAAAAGCACTGTAAGAAAAGTAATCATAATAACTATGGGCACTTGTCCTTAGCAGCTCACATTTCAAATTTATTAAGTTTTAAAAGTCAGTTCAGAATAATGTAATTACTGTAAATTCAGTACCATGATAGAAAAAAAAACAACCCAGCAGTCTGTGTTTTAGCTTATTGCAATCACTATGAATAAAAAGTTCTGGATTCTGCTGACAATTCAGTTCATGATGCCCAGCAACTACAGCTGGGCAAGGTCTGACAGCTCCGGGCCAAACAGCTGTGGCTTTGAAGACAAGGAGGTTTCTAAATTACTTTCTGGGAAATGAGGCATTAACAAGAAGGATGCATGTGTGCACACAGCTTTCTAGTAACAGTAATGTGGGCAGACTGTTGGAAAATAAGAATATGCTCTCTCTGCCTGGCACTGAAAAGCCCACTATAAAACTAAAAGAAAAATAAATAGATGCATGTGAAAATACCAACTCAAGAAACTTACACGCAAACACGTCTGGAAAATATGAAGGCAATGAAAACAAACTCCAGAGTGATCACAAACATTTTTCCCTGGACTTTGAGAACCTGGAAGTAGAAGGAGGTAAGATCTCAACGGTCATTACAGTCCTCTTACAACAGAAGGAAGGAAAAATGCAGTGCATTCCTTTGGAGAGAGCATGCCATGCTGAAGATCCTGGTGAGGTGACATGAATGCACAGGTCCAGCATTGCACATCCCCCAGACCAAGCCTTGAGCTTAGGCAGGGTTGGAAATGCTACAAGTTTTCCAAGGTAACGCCACCATCAGACCACACCTTTGGCTGCAGTCAGCCTCTCGTTGGGATGGGTGATCTGTGCTCTGGCTTGTCAGCCTGACTGTTGGCTTGTCCTACCTATCAGATGTAAGAAGGAAACTCACAACTTGCCTGTGGTCATCCAGCTTCAGGTCTTAGCCCTAGCTAGCTCCTGGCTTTTGTCCTTGGACAGTCTGCCTGCTCCCAGTCCTCAGCTTTATGTTATAATGGAGCCTTTGGGCTATAGCTTACCTTCTGTCCATGTTCTTGCCTTGCCTTTGACTGTAAGGCTGTTCACCGGTTTTGCACGAGGTCAGTGATTTTTAAGAAACAGAGTGTGTCTGCAGCTAAAGAAGAACAAGGGCACATAAGAACATGAGAATGGATCATCTCAGTGGTCCACCTAGCACAGCCTCCTGTCCCCAAGAATGGCCAATGGTGCTCTGGCTCAAAACCACCATTCAAGGTTCTGAAGGGTAAGGTGAGGGCACGGAGGCAGTGAAGCTCCCACATTATACGATCAGACAGAAGCAGCACCTTTTTGTTTTAGATCATCTCATGGTTTTTTAATTCATGAATTTCTCTCTACACCTGTTGAAACTGCAACTGCTGCTTACTCTTCTTGGCACTGGGAAGAGTGAGGACCAGTAAGTTTTGACTCCCCTCCACGCCATGAGGTGACACAGTAGAAATCTTCTCAGATATATTATGTATTACTACACACTCTGGGCCAGACACCATGGATACCTGAAGAAAAGGGTCAACAGCACTGCCCATGGGATAGAGAGAGCTTTTTGAGTGCTTGATGTGCAACGATGTTAATAATGTATTAGGTATCTAGATATTATGCCTCCCTAAGATTTGTGCTTATCAGTATCACATATAGAAGGATCATTCTCTGGGTAATGTCATACTTCAGATTTCAGCATGGCCACCCACCACCATGGTGAATAGGTCTTTCAGAGCAGAAAGGCGGCTTTAGGCTCACCAAAGCAAGCACGTGGTAGTGTGGTGTAAAGGGCCATTTCTAGATTTCTCTAACAATCGTTGCACGTTCCTAGAAGATTAGCCATCCCAGAGTGAATCCCAGAGTGAATAAATTCAGTCTAAGGACTTGTCAGGAAAGAATGCAGGTGAATTTTAAAGTACTAGTCTCCTTTTGATTGGCAGGTAGCATAAAAAAGTGGAAAATATGTATTTTGATAGCTTATCTCAGGAGGAAGCAAAAAGAAGTCAGGACTATACACTAATGACACTGATGAAAAATGACTGGCTTTGAATCTTAGATACCGTTCCGCTATAGCAAAACCAAGCAGCAAGAATAATAAGGAGGAAAAAGCCAAGCAGAAATACTCCCGTTTTCCTCCTATCTCACTTACACCCCAGTGTAATTCCATGAAATCATAAAAAAGCCGACAAAAGAGGAGATGCAAACTTTGCTTTGGAAAGCACGGGAAGACATTTTACTCTGGTGTCTATAAAGAGTCCTGCTAAACTGTTTTACGGCATTATGAACATACCAGGTGGCAGTTACACAGGAACAACCATAGGGCTTGCTCGTTTCCTACAACATTACAGATCTTCTATACAACCAGTACTGAGAGACCCAGCCATACCCCTCTTCACAAACTCTTTTCCACTGAGATTCTAATCCATTTCTTCAAAACTGTGGAAGTGAGAGGATGTAAAAAAATCAGTTTTCAGATAAAAAAAAGCAAGCAGCCTCTACAGAGCTGTTTTTCATTTAAGCTTAGGTAAGATTGCTTACACATCTCACTGTAACAGTAGGGAAAAAGCAGGTGTGATGGGCTGTTAGGAGGCTAATCATAATCCCTTGACATTGGCTATGCTGAGTTTTGTTTTATATTTAAGAGGAGACGGCAGCGGCTTTACTGCAGATTCTATTTTTTTGTGTGAAGGGGAAGAAAAATGACCTTTCGAAATGTGTGACTGCAGCTTACAGGCTGTAAGGCAAGAAGGTACCAATGAGGTCACCCAGTCTGATGATCCCTGTAACGCAAGCCAGGGGATTTCACCTCCCATCTCTTGTGTCAACGCCAACTTCTGGCTGAAGGCAAATAAGTTTCTCACTTCCAAAGATTTTACTGAATTGCAGACTGATAGAATGATATCACAGAGATCTCTTAAAACAGGCAACAAATTAAGATGCAGTAAACCCATCAAGAACATTTTCTCTCTAGACTTTATTCTAAGTATGGACTTCACACATCAATAACTTGACATATGGACATGCTTATGTATAACTCACTGAAAAACTATGCAAGCTGTGAAACAAATGCTACAAGCAAACATACAGAAACAGAAGAATACAAAGACAAACCAAAATCCACTTTTTCTATTCTGTTTCTTTTTTTAGGCCCAATTGTATTTCTAAGCCAAAACTCACAGTGACATTATATTTAAAGCTCTAAGTTTAAATGCAAACTCCATTTTGGAGGGATTTAGCACTCAACCCTTCTAACTGGTCATTAGTTTTTTTGAAAGTCCTTAAGAGTAACAGGTTGATGGAGATGTTGTGGTACACATATCAGTCTGCTGCTCTCCCTTCACATGGTGGAGGTGGGACAGAGAAGGAGAAGGAGAAGAGGGCTTCAGGAATAGCAAACACCAAAAAGAGACAGCAAGGAGATGACAGTGTTAGTTGTGCCAGCCATTCTGTAATGCACACGGAGGGGGCTGAGAGGGGCAGTCCCAGGCAGAGCATCTCTGGTGGCCTCGCCTCACGTGACCTAGCCTTTATAAGAACCCAAAAATATCACACACTTGAGGAACATGTGTGCCCAGAATGAACAATGCAGAACATCTCCACTTATTTTAATAAGAATGTGCATTCTAAAAAGCAGGGATATGAGTTTGAGACGGAAACCTTACTTCTTACTGTCCCATGTAAAGGTGCATGTGAGGTGAAGGTCCAAAGATATGGAAAAATGCACATTTAGAAAAGTACTGGCACTTTCCCTTGTATTATGAAATGAAGCAAACGTTCAATTAAAAAAAGTGTGAAACAAAAAAATTAAAAGTGCTCATACACTTTCAGAAACGAGAGAAAAAGCACAGTGCTGATCCCCAGAAACACGTATAATCCAACATTTCAACCTCTGTGAAAGTAAACTTTGCTCACTAGACTGCAAGGAATTTTTTTAATATCAAATATGCATTTTATCACTTCTGTAGACTTCAGTTCCCTACATTAGCACAGCTAGAAAGCCGCCTGATCATGTGAAAGGAAAGCTTTGTGGTCTTACTTATTGTCATATTTTTGGCCTGCGTTCTACATAGACAAAACCTTCAAGGTTGTAAGTACTCGCTGTATCAGTCCCCTGCTGCACATGGCACTGATGGGGTACGTTCACCCTGAACTCACACAGCTGGGATTTCAACAGCCACCTTGCCTGTAGCCACAGACTTAAGTTTAGTTTAGTATCTGCAAAGTGGACCCATCCCTGAAACATGGAATCACCACATGACTCCTCTGTCCCTGTTTGCTACAGGTTGGCGTTTTGGCTGTCTGGTGCAGTCTGGACCCTGAGAGCACCGTATGTCACTTCTGAGTGACACTTCTCTTCTGCGTCAGCCAGATCTGCTCATACGGAGTCAAACTTGGCACTCTGAAGGCCAAGAGAATCACTGACCCTAAAGGTAACAAATAAAACAGTGAAGAAAATAGTGATGGGGACAAAAAAAGGACTGAAGGACTTTTCCTGAAACCAAACAGGATTTCTCTGGAGCTTATTTTTGCGTACAAGCTGTTCCTGAGGAACATCCTGTTGAGGAGACCGGTCACTGGGCTTGTTCAATGAACTGTAGGTGGTGAGAGATACAGAAACTCCTCCGAAAGACACATTTGGTCTTATCTTAGAGTGCAGGATAATCATCTACCCCCAAAACATTTAATTAAACTCAGAGGAAGCAAACAGAAAAAGGAAGATGAAGATACATCAGCCACAACTGATAAAATGGAGCACCGTTGTTTAGACACGTATTTATCCTTCCACCATCAATAGCTTTGGAAGATAAGCCACTGAAAAAAACCCCACTGAAAAAACCACACTCTGAACAACAGTATACAGTCTCTGGGGGCTGAGACTGCAACATTTATGCACTGAAGTAACTTTATGGATGCTGACAGTTCCACTTCACTCAGAAGGGTTGTTCTCATGTCTGTGTTGTGTTTGGCTTGCAACAGGTCCCTACCCAGATGGGTGCGCAGAGATGAGCAGCAGCCCACTGCCTCAGAAGTTCATGCTGGTTTGTGAGGACTATAGGAGCAAGCTGCAGGTAATGCTGTAAAAATCAGGATTCCTGACCTTGTCTGAGAGGAGTATGTGAAAGTTCGGCAATGTAACAGCTATCAGAACCACTACACTACTTGGGTCCCAACATCACAAAAGGTCACTGTTTATGTATTTTCTTTCCCTGAGAAATTTCAGGTGAGTTGTTAGTGAGAGCTGACTTAAATCAGCTCTGTTAAACCATAATATTGCTGATATTTTAAGAGGCACATAGGATAAAACTAAGAAGCAGCGTAAGCTGTTTATCATTTTTTGCGCAAACACTCCAACTTCCCTGCCTAGTTCTCACGCGTGCCCAGAACCTGGCCTAATAAACATGCGTATCTCTGAAGGCTGATTTGCTGAATCCCCTAACGCTTCCGTGGGGACTGTAGGGTTAACCAACCCTCTGGTCAAGAGCATAGGAAGCTGTTTATTCACCTGTTCCGGTGCTGACGCACTTTGCACAAATGCACCTGGGCTTCTGCCAGTCCCTGAGTGCCACCTTGAACCCGAAGAGGTTTTCTTCATCGCTTAAACTAATGTGAGGATGTTTTTTTTCCCATCCCAGAGCAACTAATACAAATCAACTGTCCTTAGGCAGGAAACGTAAAGAAGGCAAGCTGCTTTTGCCACGTGATAGACTTGCCAAGATCAACCCCGAGCATACTGTCAAAATGACTGCCCAATTACGCGGGGAACGAGTGTACCTCGCCTTCAGTGTGTTTTACAGGAGGGCAGCCCATGTGCAGTGGTTGCTCCAAGCTACAAATACAGCTTTTTTAGCAGCCAAGCCGATCCCATGGTGTTCCTCAGCAATGCCAAGCCTCCAGGCAGCTGTGGAGCCTTTTCATTGGGAACTGAAAGGCTTAACCAAAATTGTAATTGCAAATTGCTGTTTGGTTAGATTTCAATGCATATGGATCAATGAGTTATCTAATTAGAAACCTTAAGTTTGAAATATGTTTATAAAATTATACCCATTGCTCTAAAATTTACATGTCTCCAAGGAGACACATTTGAATTTCTGTTAACGAGTTTCTCAGAATGTTTGCTTTAAAGTATTTCCTACACTCCGCTGTTATACAGTGTGTGTTTACAGGAGGGTCCCCAAAAGATACTTTTAATTACTTTGACTGTGAAAATATTAAGTTTAAAGTCAAAACCTACAGGCATTTTTGGGCTACTTTGTGTCTGTAGGTGCAAAGAGTCGTGTCTGTAAGCATGCCCAGTGTTGGACCCAGAGTTTAGAAATGAACTGTATACTTTTGGTTCCTAATCAGGAAATATTCTGCAGTTTTAGCAGCTGAAGGACTCTTCAGATTTTTCTTCTAACAAACAGCTGCATCTTAATAACCAACTTCTACCTAAAGCAACCTTCATCTGTGCATAAGAGGTCTAAAAGAGAGCTTTGCTCTTCTTGCAAACACCAATAAACTTACGAAAGCACCTGGACCTCTATTTGGCCGGACTGCATTGCCCCTGCAGCTTTTTCTCTCCTCACTTTATAATCAGCAAGGAACAAGTTAAAAAAAAAAACAAAAATCCAGCATGGACTCATTTATTCTTTAGGTCATATTGATTTCTTCTTCTTCTTTTTCTTTTTTTTTTTTTTTAAATTATACATGACGTGTTTAAATCTTACCAAATATTGTAGGAGTTTTTGCTGGGCTGTTTGTCTTAAACACAGCCATCAGTTTATAGATTAGACTGTCCTTTTGTGCAACTTCTTTCTTGTCTTTTATAGACAGCAGAATAATTAAATGAATTTAATTATTTTTCCTGGAATAAATCAGTATATATGGAGATGATGAAAGATTTAATAAAGATATTTCCTCCATTAGGGACTAGTTCTGCATTCTCTACTATGAATAACATTTGCAAAAAGAATGCTATTCCCACCCTAGTCAATGGGGCTGCTCACAAGGGTTTATAAAGTGTGCGTTGTTTACCTCATCCTTGCTCATTAATACCTATAAAAACTCCATTAGACTACTTAAGGAAAAAACACACAGAAAGACAACACTTGTAATTTCTGTAATATTGCACGAACTAAAAAAACTCTCTGGCAATGCTAGAGCCCTCTGGATCATCATCTCAGTCTTGTTTTGTTAAATGTTATTATCTCTATCTGCAGTGCCAAATCTAAAGCCGTGGAAATTTTTTGCAAATAATTAATGTTATAAATGTAGGATTTTTTTCCGGCTGGATATATTACCTATAAACACATTATGGTTTTTACTACAGATTAAAAATATGCACACAAATGCCACAGATGAATTATTTCAATTCACTGCACCCATGGTTATATTACCTTAGTCCCATGCTAAAGCTGATTTTCCTGTTGAACTAATTTGGAAGAATCTTTATGCCACTGCTTATGAGTTCCTGACCAGACAAATAGGTGAATAGCTGCACTGGT
>NW_009258386.1:96126-104332 GCF_000687185.1 Egretta garzetta
CTTTCCCTTTTACTTACTTTCTTAGCCTGCACCCAGGTCTCAAAGGATGTTTTGCCTTTACTTCCATCTCCTTACTCTTTCCATGTCTTTGACACTCCTTATTTCACCAGACCCTTCAGTCAAGACCCCGGTCTGTGCTACAGGACTCTCTCCACTGATCTAAGTTCTGGTGTTCGGTGCTTATCTCAGGGTCCCTCCACTGGCAGCAGCAGACCCCAGCTTCTCCATAGGCAGGAAGTGGTTCTTCTCTGCCATGCCAGATCACAGCAGCACGTCCTTGGATTACTAATATCAGTTCCCAGCATCTTTAGCGGGGTTGCTACACCAACAACATTTTATGATCAGCTCTCATATTTTCCGCCCTGATCTGCAATCCAGATGACATTTTCTCTGCTAAGTATTCCTCCCACAAAGGAAGAAAGAACCCACAATCTTTCACACACTGAACAGTCACTAATTTCATCCTCTTCTCCTGACCAAAATGCATTAGCTCTGGCACCACCACAGCACAGGAGACCCAGTGCATCTCAACACAAGCGCTTCTTGTTCCTCCTCTTCATTCCAAATTCTCTTCCCTACCCAGTGAAGATTCCTCATCTGACTGTAATTTCCCAAAGCACTAAAGGCTGAGGGATGGGTCATGGGTCTCTGCCGCAGCGGTGGACCAAGAACCAAGATCTTCCTTGAGACGCTCTGAAAGTCAGATGCCTTAGCATAAGATCCACCCAAGCAAGAAGCTCACAGGACAGAAACACACCATGGACACTCAAGTTCTCAGCCATTTCGCCTGCTGCAGCAACTGCTCTTAACCAGGGCTTGAATAGAGCAGAGGTGGTGGCTGTTGCCTACGGACGAATGCTGGCGCAGCAGCTCATTCTGATGACTGTACTGTAAGCAGTCTCCTATGCAAATATTTAATGCCCCATGATCAATCACACCGAAAAAATGCTGGAGAACCTGACTAACCAGATTAATGGGGCCAGGGGAAATCCATCAACAAAAAACTGAAAGGAAGGGAAACTATAAAAGCAAAGCAAAATCTGTTATTGGTGGCAGTTCCTATAAAACTTTGATTTTCAGTTATGTCTAAAGAATATTGATGATGAGCGGTTTAGCTGGAAATTCTTTAATGTAAACACTAAATTGAAGGGTTCAATCTTATTCAGCCTTTATACAATATTTTGAAACTAAGCTGCAATTTCTACCACATGAGGCATAAAATCAATTAAAGAATGCTTGCACTCCAGCAGACTGCTTAAAGTTCAGTCACTTTGTGTTTTAATACATTTTTGTTAATTTTCCAGTTTGAATCTGGTATTCATTAAAGATGTTTAAACATGGTCTTTTTGCAAAACAATTTGGTCTTCCTGGTTCTTCCTGCTAACGGGGTCTATGCTGATCTGAATCTTACCCTTTTATAAACATAATATATAAATGGAAGACTATGTGCTGGGCTGCCTGATGCTAATGAAAGAGTAAATCTTTGCCATTCCCAACCCTTTGTCGCTCAGCAGCCCATCCCTGCTAAATCAACAAATGCTTTAGCAGGTGAGTAATCTCTTTGCATAGGCAGAATACTAAATCATATATATATACAAACATGGGGCCTGAGCACACCTCTTGACTTCCTTGAGGAAGGTACCGCATGTGTACATAAGGAGTGATTCTGAGTTCTGCAGAGGAGTAGGGACTGTTCAAAGATGAAATCAAGCCATCTTGAGGTTGAGGATTTTTTTTTTAATTAGCTCTAGTGATGCTTCAGGACCTCATTTCTGAAGTCCATGTAGGGAATCGTGCCTACATGTCTACTGTTGTTAGCAAATGCTTGAGTTTGGGTGAGGTGAGAACAACAGTTAGAGATAATTGCATTGAAGCAAGCTAAAATATATTTCAGATGCCTGTATAATTCTTCAGGAAGCAATCAAGACAGTCCTCCTGTCACAAAGCCTTCAGAGAGATGTAGGATGCCTGAGTAAAGTGTGAGGGGTGAGGACAAAGGATTCTGTGCTCAGATATTTGCATTCTTACACTGCTACCAAACAAAATCTATTGTTTGATAACAATTCAGATGACTGCCAGTTTCCATTTCCCACAGAGGACACTAGCAGTAATAAGATAAAGGGCACAATGTCCTTTTTTACAGCCTTGCATTCCTATCACGCTGCCACTGATATACCCCAATGAAAAATAAGGCAAAAATGCCGTGAAGACTTAAGCTGCCGCTGTAAGGTAGCTGTGGGTGGAATACTTCTTTTGGTAGCCAAGCCAGTTTAGAATCATAGAATCATTTAGGTTGGAAAAGAGCTTTAAGATTGTCAAGTCCAACCGTTAACCTAACCCTGCCATCCCACCACTAAACCATGTCCCTAAGCACCACATCTACCCATCTTTTAAATACCTCCAGAAAAATACCTCGACCACTTCCCTGGGCAGCCCATTCCAATGCTTGACAACCCTTTCAGTGAAGAAATTTTTCCTAATGTCCAACCTAAACCTGCCCTGGTGCAACTTGAGGCCATTTCCCCTCATCCTATTGCCCATTACCTGAGAGAAGAGACCAATCCCCACCTCACCACAACCTCCTTTCAGGCAGTTGTAGCTGGCTTGACATGTTTGTGACAGTACCGCCTACAGCTTTCATTTCAACTTCCAGATTCATCAGACTTGAACCCTAACACAAAATGCTAACAATGTCCTAGTGGGCTCTCATCGTGGCCAGTGCAGCAGATGAACACATACGCTCTTCAGTGGGAAAATTGTTCTACCTACACTCACAGTGAGCCTGGATTTGAATAAAAAACCCTGAAAAAGTCACAAGTGATATTAGTCCCATGCTTTGGTGAAATTCTTTTTTAATCTTACATTAAAAACATCAGTCAAATATCAGTTTAATAAGTTATCTATTCTGTAGAGTCTTCAGACTGTTAGAAAGGACCATGCCAGAGGTATGCACTGAAGCAGCAGTGACAGTCCAGCAAAAAGCAAACTGATTTTTTCTATTCATTAGGTTACAGAGCTCAGCACTTGCATATTTCTGTCCCCACCTTTGTTTTCTGAATGTAAACCCAATAAACAATCCAAACCCATGGCACCCTTCTTCAGTGCCTCTCCTTGACGTTCACACCCTGTCAAATGCATTATCTTGTTGAATGTACACCTGCAAGGGCTCCAGGTGCTTAAGGCCTGCAGCACCTTTTTCAAAGATCTTCTCATGTCAAGCATAGGATATTTAGTTGTATTATTTGTGCGTTATTTCTAAAGCACAAAAATGAGCAACTCTTTTTCCTGACCTACCCCAGCTAATCTCAAACTTAGGCTAACGTTTTTTTATTTGACTTCTTTAGGAGGGGTACGAGAACATAGTATCTCAAACTAAAAATGGGCAATAAAAGAAAAAACCCCATTGTTCTTTATACAGGATAAGCTGGAAGGCATTACAAAGGCTACTTAATTTATGACAGGTAACTGCTGACATACAAAAGCACCCTAGTGTCTGTTTCTTTTTTTTTTTTTTCTTTTTTTTTACCACAGCAGAAAACTGTTTTAGAATCAGTTCCTTCTTGGGGTTTGCCACAATGTCTAGCGGCAAACTAGCCGTTAATACCACTGCATTCAACTCATCATTTCCTAGGAAATGACAGGTACCAAGAAATACTAGGATGAGGTGATTTAAATGATAGTAACTTTGTGGAACTTAGCATGCATACAGTAACAGATCTTATTCATAACCTATCTTTAATTAATTTTGAAAGGTCCATTTTTGTGACACACAGACTAACACAACATCTCTTATGGCATGCATAGATCACCCCTGCCATGCATAGATCACCCCTGCCATGTCTCTGGTCTCCTGCAATTCAAGCTCTCTACCTGCGATTTGCTATACTGCCTAGGTTGTAAATCAGCTGGTACAAGGGCATTTTTTGGGTGCATTTTTGATTGCGTTACTTTCAATAACTGTAACATTACAGAATCGCTGGAGTTCTGTATCACATAACACAAGCCTGGTTGTTTCCCACATATCAATTTTAGTAAGTTTAATAAGTTTTCTTTTTTACAAATGATGATGCTTGAGAAGTCATTTAAAAAATCTAACATGTTGAGCATAACTATGTATAGGATATTTTTCCCTTTACAAGAACTTGTGGGCTGTGTATATAGAGGAAAAACTTTAAGGAATCCCCTGTGATAAATATCTGACATAAAGTTAATGACTTAACCAGGGAAAGAAACAAAACTATTACTGTTAAAATTGTGCAAATGGCACAAGTTTATACAGTGGCGGATAGCAAGTCCATCCTACAGACTGCAGACTTATCTATAAAGCGCACACATATATTCAGTACAGCTAAATCTAAAATACAGGCACGAAGACTTTCAAAGTACAGGAAGTTTCTAATGGACAACTGGGAATTTCTGTTATAGTAGAAAAACTTTAAAAAGAGAAAGATCTGCTGAGTTTTGAAGTTTATCAGTTTCCTAATTTCCTGCCTGGTTCTTGAAATACTCTTATCTCCTCCAGAGTTCATGAATTATAAATAGCTGCAAAACAGTAATTACATTGTAGTTAAATATTTATAATCTTACTATGTGTTTTGTAGTAGTTTTGTAGAAAAATCGTTAAATCAGAATTAAAAAGTGAATGGTACCAGCAAGGTACTGTTCAAATGCAACCGTACTTGGTGACAAGGCTGTTACTCCTCCATGGCTTGAATTCGGTGAAAGTGGGCAGAAAGACAAAAAATCAAATTACTGAAGTATGAAGAGAGGAAGAAATGTAGGTAAACCATCAGGGTAACAGATATAACAGGAAGGACATGAAGGCATGAGAGGTAGTTTAAGTTTTGAGCAGTATTACAGGGCAGCGTTTCTTGGACCTGTACAAGTTCCAGTTCACCATGAAGAGTCTCTCGCTGCCTCAGTAGCAAATGAGAATAAATGAGATATATGTCTAAATTCCTGCTTGCTCCTGTTCCTCGTCTCCTAGATGCACATGTACAAGACCGGTGGTGCAAACAGAGCGCAGAATTGGGGAGCAGGAATTCTTGATTCTCGGCTCATCAGACACAGCCATCCCACAGTCTTCTTCAGGACAGTGGGTGACTGAAATGTGCCCCAATAATTTTTAGGTTGATTACAAGACAGAGAAGAAAAAGAGAAGGAAACCAGGTGGGATAAGAGTGGACTGGGACAGTCTTACTCATTACTGTAGGTAGGCTGAAAAGCAAGATATTGTCCTTTCAGAAACATATTTTTTTTTAAAGAATATGCTTATAAAGCCTTGCATGTTATAAAATTAACAGGTCTGATCCCTGCACCTACTGCTGAGTAGACCACTTCTAAATTTCCCACAGTCTGGGGATTACAGTTAATAAATTGAAGGACAGAGCTACGTTTTTCAACCAAGGAATCTAAATGTTCGGGCTTTCCATTGCCTTTAGAAACATTCTATGGAGAATTGGCTATTTCACAACATCATGAAGGCAAACACTGGACTAATTCGTAGAACACTGTTGGTATACTGTACATTCATATTGGAGAACAGTGTTTGATATTAATAATATTTGTAGGATCACGCGAGAAGCAGGTCAAGTTAATGAAGCTACTGAATAGGAAAAACTAGAAGCTCTAGGCAGGCAATATGATAAAATTCCGTATATGCCACGAGGAAACAAGCAGAGAACAGAAGAGTGAGCAAAAGCAATGAGGTGAAGAATAGCTATGCCTGCTCTTCACCATTTGGATTACAACATCACCCCTTAGTTCCAGTTGTACAGCGGGCTGCACAAACCCAGTTATTTTAGGCTGCAACTCCACAAATAATCTTGCTTGAATAAGCCAGTACTGTTGTACATTTTTATTGTAGTTGGTAAAAAGGTGAGCTGAACAACACCGTGAAATCCTTTTCAGAAAGAAGAACTGGAATCCTCATCAGATCAGTATCTACATTGTGTGACAAGGGAAAGGTGATCAAGCATGGCTTGATGATTACTGCAGCAGTGTCAGAAGATGGAAAGATGCTGTACACTCAAGGCTCAAGGAACAACTAGAAAATACAATTGAGCAAAACGAAGACAACAAAGAGCGACCAAGACGCTGACATATCCCAGTGAAAAGCATTTCACGTGGAATGGTTAGTCTGAGTGGATGCCTCTGGTAATTGTCTGCAGAAGTTAATTTTTCTGGAAAGCACACACAGATAGTCTGTAAATCCCAAAACACAAGCAAACTAATTTAGATATGGTATGAGGTTTGGCACAGGGGGAAGAAAAACTTTACAGTTTATGGAACTGCCTGACAGTTTCTAGGCAGAAAATAGTGGGTTTGGAGAATTTTAAATGCTGTGGCAACCGCAGGTCAATGTCCTTCCCACCATTTCTGCCTGGTAACAAGATATCTCGGAAACAAATTGATGCCACTAATGTAGCAATCGTCTTGAAAACAGTCTGACTCTAAAAGAAAAAAGTTGCCCATCTTGTTTAAGCACTGGAAAAAAAAGAGGGTTTCAACTTGTCAAAAAAGCCTAACCTTAGGACAAGACTTTCTCCCTTAAGCACAAGTCTGACCAAAACAATCCATTTCAAAGCTATGTATGTGGTTGTGGTACCTTCCTGTGGACTGGGACTCATGAGCCCAGCTCTTTCTCTGGGCTCCTGCCTAAGTCTGCTTCTGATGTGCGTGGTTCGCTAGTCGTCAGCGTGAATAAACAAAACCAACTGAACGCCAACATGAGCCAGAGCACTCCCTTCATGTGCCATGATGACAGCTTTGATACACCATAATAATGCTTTCCTGATGAGCCATAAACACTTGGGATTGATCTTGAATAGAACTGGAAAGAGCTCAGAAGTCCTGCTTACTTGCTAAAGCAAGGATGGCTTTCTCGGGAAAAAATGCAGATGCAAGTGGTACAATAAAACTGAAGGTAAATGGATGATTTACCAATTTCTCAGCCTAATAAAATAGCTCTCCTGTAATTATACCGAACGTAAAGCCCTCGAGACTGTTACACATGCGTTTTGCAAGGCAGAACAGCAAACGTGACAGAGCTGGGCACTGCGTAACAGGCTTTGCGTAACAACTCACGAAGTCATCACTGCTCAGTTTTTAGTCAATTTTGCCCCAGAGCATGTGTTTTTCCAAACTGCTGTATCCTGCGAGCAGAACACGCAGCTCATGATTTGCTGGCTCTGAGAGCTGAACTAACCCCAAATTTGATAGAGTCATGAGTAGGAAACAATTTAGTTGTTCTCTGGGGTGAAGAATGGAAAGAAAAAGGCATGTGTTGATTAACACACTGCAGCGCCGATCCACCCTTTAATTCAGGGAATGGAGTCAAACAATTCCTCTGTCTCACTTCATATGGAAACCTGAATTTGCCTTTGGACTTATTACTGTAAAACAAGGGATACTCCCACAGCATCTGTGCTAAACAAAGGCTAGTAACGCTGGAGGAAAGATTCTCTGATTTCCACAGACATTGGGTGAGGCTTAAACTTTATACACTTTTGGAGTGAGCTAACTGAATAAATCAGCCAAACTGTATTGGCCATTTTTAAGGACTAGTATTTAGAGGCAACAAGAGTATCAGAGAGAGTTAATCTCGCTCCAGCTTCTTACAAATGCAGAAATTCAGTCCCAGTATTAAAAAATTATCAAAATCCTGTACTTCTCAGTAAAAACATTCACAGCCTTTTGAACAGTAATGAGCAGGAACCCTTTTTATTTGATAAAATTTATATATACAAATCTATCTTCTACTTGCTTGCCTAATCCGACATTTGCCTGCATTTCTTGTTTGTCAGATCCACTTGCACAAGTCAAAATAAAAGACTTCAGAATACCTTGGGTCCTGCAGCTGAAAACGGCTTCTGAACGGAGGTAAATCTGTGTCTCCTCAGTGAAATGAACAGACCCCTTCAAGTCCAAACCAGCTGAGAACCAACACCTTTGGGCTGTTTTCTGGGAATACTTTTATGGCATCCATTCCCACAGTAAATACAAACGTTATTGTCCTGGGCTGCTGCTGTTGGGGCAAGACTAACATACGCTGCCTTGGGATTTAAAACTCGCTGGTCATTTTACTGTCTGCATTTCTGGCAGACACAATATGCATTTTTTTTTTTAACCCTGGCAAAATTACTGTCTTTCTATGCTGTGCCAGTTTTCTCCCTTATGGTTTTTTGGTTTTGGTTTTTTTGGTGGT
>NW_009258386.1:104409-104734 GCF_000687185.1 Egretta garzetta
CCCCCGCCGCTTTCTTCCCATCTCCCGGGGGAGCCGGGCACCCGGCACCGGCTGCGCCCGTGCTGGGAAGGTCGCTGCGACTCCAAAGGTTCTCCAGCATCGCACTCACTGCAAAGCGCTGCTTCGGAGCCATCTCACGCCTTTCCCTCCCAGGAGAGGGGGAAAGGAACAGGTAAAGTTTTTGGCGCTTCTCTGAAAACCGGCCCGTGCGGACGCTGCGGGCGCCGCGCGGCGCGAAAGCCCCACCTGGCCCGCGCAGACAAAGGGGCCGCCGGTTTTCCACGGGGAAAGCAGCACCGCAAGTGGCGGCAGGAGGAGGTGAGCG
>NW_009258386.1:105037-122613 GCF_000687185.1 Egretta garzetta
CGGGCTGGGGCTGCCAGCCCCTCCTGCGGGAAGGGTGGGCTGCAGGTGGGGTTCGGGGTGGATCCCCCCGCTCCTTCCATCCCTGTCGCCCGGGGGCGGGCAGCAAGCCGGAGCGCTCGGAGCGGGGGAAGGCACTGGCAGAGAGGCAGCGACCGTCGTCGGAACCGTGCCCTGTAAGCAGGCACATTTACGTACGGCATTAACAGCATCCCGAGTGATTAAGAGGGGGAAGTTGGGCAAACATTCATCATTGTGCGTTTTGTTCTGTTTTTTTTTGCAGTTGGCCCTATCATAGAATTCATGTACGTGACCATATCACAAGCTGATCTAACGCCATCTTAAAATTAACCGCAGAACAGTCTTTTCTTAATGGGATCCAGGGTGAAGACTTTACAAAGATTTCTTTGGTTTTGTCCATACGTTTACCTTCTGAAAACCGGGTCAGGAGTGAAACCCCTGGGTCTTTTTAGAATATGTCCATTTATGCGCCCAAGCATTGAGGAACTCACCAGCGCTAAATAATACTGAAAATGTGAAGCCCACATATGTAAAAAAACCCCAACCAGTAAGTATGGGCAGAGTTATTTGGAGACAGTAGCAGAAGTTGGAGGGGGAAGGCTCAAGGACTGAATAAACATCTTTGAAGTTGTCCTGATGTCTTCAACAGTTGACTGTTTCACCGGTGAGAGCTCGTCCTCATCACCATCTTAGTCTGCAGATACAAACCAGGAGAATTTTGCAACACCGGGAATGCATAATTGTCACTATGCAGAAATGCTGAGGGGGCAGAAGTACTGATACAAAAGGATTTGAGTACCCAGCAATATACCAATCTGCTCACATGCATTGGTTCCAGGAGGAAAGTAGAGGGTTCCTCAGGCAGAAAGACACCTGGAGAGATGCCCAGAGGGGAATTGGATTGAGCTTGAATAGTGGGAAGAAATGGAAATCAAGCCGGAAAAATGAATTGAAGAAACAAGGGAGTCCTGTTTGGGGAAAGGAGAAAAGAGCAAGATAAACTTTTTTTTTTTTTTCCTATGTAAAGAAATAAATACCCTATAGGCAATCTATTTTCAATCTCTAGTCTATTGCTGATACCAAATGGCCCACAGGACCCAGGATGTCTATAGTGTGCAAATGAGAATCTGGATGAAAAGCCATTTGTCAGATAAGCATGTCACTTGCTAATACTGTGATCTGTTGTCAAGCAGCTGCGGGTTAGAGTCACAGCAGGGCCTGGCATTACAGCAAGTCTAAGTGCAAGCACTTTCAGACAGAAAATGAGCTGAGAAATTTAATTGGGAAGTTTTGGAACAACTCTGCATAGCAAAGACCGCCTCAGATTGATCGCTTGAAGAGAGAAGTGGTCTGCAAAGGTGTAAGTGAAATCATCAGAACAGAAACTGCCTCTCTCAAACTTATTGATGCCAGCACTGGCATTAGCAAATGAGCGTTACCTGCACCATCTGACACTGAGCATTTTTCTCACTCTGTTAGATAAAGACACCCTCACAGAGCTGAACTGGAGAAGGAGGGCAATATGATGGGGGGGAAGCCCAGTAGGGGGTAATGAGGCATGGTAAGATGTGTTATCATAGAATCATAGAATCCTAAGTTGGAACAGACCTCAGGGATCATCTGGTCCAACCTTTCTAGGCAAGAGCACAGTCTAGACAAGATGGCCCAGCACCCTGTCCAGCTGTGTCTTGAAAGTGCCCAATGTGGCAGAGTCAACCACTTCTCTGGGGAGATTTTTCCGATGGTTGACTGTTCTCATTGTGAAAAATTTCCCTCTCATGTCCAGTTGGAATCTCCCCAAGAGCAACTTGTGTCCACCCCCCCTTGTCCTTTCCATGTGACTCCTTGTAAAAAGGGGGTCTCTATCTTCTTTGTAGCTACCCCTTAGGTACTGGTACATGGTGATGAGATCTCCTCTAAGCCTCCTTTTCCCAAGGCTGAACAAACCCGGTTCTCTCAGCCTATTCTCACAGTCCTTTGATCATCTTGGTGGACCTTCTCTGGACCCCGTCCAACCTGTCCACATCTGTTTTGTACAGCAGGGACCAGAACTGTACACAGTATTCCAGGTGTGGCCTGACAAATTTTTGTGTTTTCTTGTGTCCCAAGTTAGAAATCTGGTGTGCTGCCCTGTGCCACAGCCAGGCTGCCCCTGACCATGTCAGCATGTGCCTTACTCACCATCATGACCGCTCGTCAGGTTTTGCACTTAGCGAGGTTACAAGAAGAGGGTGAATTACTCTGCTCCGAGCCAGGAGCCTTTACTCCAGGCTGACTTAGCCCAGGCACTGCGTGGTTTCGATGCATCCGGCAAATGGTTGCAGCGACAACTTTATATACCTGTACTGTGTATTATTCAGCTGCCCTCCTTCCTTGGGGTCCTCCCCAAAATGTGGCCCCGCTGGAGAGATCTTATTTCATAAATGGTGGGAGGAGGGCAGGGATGGTTACAGGCAAGGTACAGTTTGGCTTAGGACTGCGACATGAGAGTTGAGTGCTCTTGGATACACACTAGGGACATTGTTACCTTGGTTACATACTTCCCATTTTCACATTTCATGAATGAAAATGTAATCAAAAAGCTGTAAAGTGCAAAAGAAAAAAAGTATACAGAAGAGGAGCATTTCAAAACCAGGCTATACATGAAATGTGTTTCTTTAACTTGAGCCTACTAAAAATACAGGTAGAGGATCTACCTCTTCAGTCCTGCTCTCACTGTGAGATGTCTCCCAGCAATTACGAAATAAGATCTCATAGATTTCTTCAGAGCCGAGTTTTGCAGTTATCTGAAAAAGCAGTGGGAGTGCAGTGTCTAAAATTCCCATAAAACTTTTTGGAAATGCATAGCTATTTGTTTTTTAACTTTATACCTGATGCAAATATTTCCATGTGTACTTTTGGCAAAGCACCAAAGCTCCAGAAGCTCAGTTTTGCCACTCCTGAAAAGCAGATATTAAAAAAAAAATAACAGATGAAGAGAAAAATGCAACAGCACCACCCTGCTGCCATCTCTTTGTCAGACGGACAATAACAAAAGATCTGCTCAGAGAATTGCAGTTGTGTAACCTCTAGCCGACAAATAGAGTTTTTCAAAAGTCATCTGAAATGAAGAAGTTAGTCTAAACCAAATTCTTCCCTCCACCCCTCACCTCCCCCCCAGTTCAAGCATGGCTGTTTTCAATTTTATTGAAGAAGAAATAAAAATGTTTTAACATTCCTGGTAGTGAGAAACAAGAGCAGAAGTCCACAGAGCCAGTGGAAAAATCGCTTCCCTGAGTAAGGGTTTCATAGCAACCGTAACAACACAGGTCAGGAAGAGACTCAAAGAGATTGCTTAGCCCAGTGGTGACAAAACCTTGGCACAGGCACCAAGTCTCTAACGGACATGGATCTGGGCTGGCACCAGGGTCTCTGAGTCACAGGGCCTTTGGCAATAAATCTGGTGCTGAGCATCAGAAATGTGGTGTCCATCACTGGTCTGGTCCAGCCCCCAGCAGTAAGGCAGGTTTGAACGTATCCAGACATTGGTGATAAATGTTTGCTGGTCATGTGCTTCACAGCCTCTGGTGAGGAGTCCATGAGGTGTCCAGGTAAGCTCTTGCCAGGGTTTCACTCCTGTCGATACTCAGCCAAAATCATTGTGGAGCAATTGAAGATGTTTTCTTCTTGTCCTTCTCCCAGCATCCATGAGAACAGCTGGTTGTTGTCCTCTTAATAACATTAAATATGGAAAACTATCACCTTAATTGCTCTGAAGCTTTTCTCATGCAGACTACGCAAACCCAGGTCTTTCAGCCTTCTGGCACATATCACTGTCTCTGTTTTCCTCTCTGCTAAGGAGTTAGTGTAAAAAACTCAGCATGAGACTCTATGGAAGGAGAAGGTGGTATTATTTTACAAAATCTCTAAGTACTTTGGCTTTACCCACTCACGGGAATTTTCTCAATGATTTAATTCACTTACGCTCTCATCCCCACATACTTAAAAGAACTGAGATGTAAGTGTTCAGGTGGTATGGCCAGGGTCACCTGTGTCCAAAACAGAGGACAAGGGGCCCATGGAGTCCCCATCCTTGGAGATATTCAAAAGCCATCTGGTCACAGTCCTGGGCAAGCGGCTTTAGGTGGCCTTGCTTGAGCAGGGGGGTTGGACCAGATGACCAACAGAGGTCCCTTCCAACCTCAACCACTCCGTGAAGGGACACCAGTATCAGGTCCTCAGCACATCGGTTAAGCAATCACAAACCTTTTTGACAGGACTTTTATATTCAAGAGCCAAAAATCACCATGGCATGATTCTTTTGCATCAGAGCTTTGACTAATTCCACCTCCATAAATTTTAGGCAAGTCTGCTCCAAGTTCCTTAAGGCCATAGGCTGTATTCTAGCTGGGCTGAAAGGAAAAGGAATGGCATATGTGATGTCCTGTTCCCTTCTTCCCATTTTCCTCTTGTTAGAAGGTAGGGTCTTCTGCTGGCAGGCAATCTGTGGTTTGGTTTTACTGGAGTGCAGGCCTCCTGGCTTAACACAGGCAACAGTCCTTGATCTTACTGTTTGCAGACTATGTACTTGTTTATGAATGTAGTCCATTTTCTACATTTTTTTCATGCTTATGCAACTACATCCACTCATACTTCCTTTCTGTCATCTTAACGTTTTCATTACAAGTCAGTACCTCTGTACACCTTCTTTCATTGCCTAAGCCTTTATTTTAAGGTACGGTGCCCAACAACAAATATTGTGTTCCAGGTAAGACCTCACCCACAGTGAATACGGTTGCTGTAGCATTTTGAACGTGATGCTCCTTCTAACATAACCCAGAATGACAATTCCTTTTTTTTTGCAGCAGTTGTCAACTCATATTCTTATTGCACTCTCCAATAAGTCTTAGATTAATTTCTGCAGTTGAGTTCTTTGTCCGGCTCTTTCCCATTTTGTATTTCTGTAGTTGATTTTCTGCTGCTAAGTGGATATTTTTGCCCTTGTTTTTATTACATTTCCTCATTTGATCAACCCTTTCTCATTTGTCAAGATAATTTTGAATTCAAATGTTGTCTTTCACAGTGCTTGGGAACTGCGGGGGGACAAAATCCATGCTGCTTAAGCCGTAGTCCTAGCAGAATAAAGACCATGGGCATCAAGAAAGCAGACAGTCAGCAAACGTGGAGGACTGGTAGGTCAAGTGTACTTAAAAAAAAAACCCAAAAACAAACTTGGAGAAAAAAGAGTTTTGTAGAAGATCTATCAATTATTGAAAGATACTGTGTTAAGGCCACTACAGCAAATTATATCAGTGCGGATAAAATTTGGGAAGAATAGCAGGAGAGAAGTATCACTGTGTGAGGGATTCTTTAAGGATACAAAGGTCAAAGTGGTCTACCACTGTGGGATTCACCGCAGAGTGGAGAACACAGCCGCCTTTCTGTTCTGCATTCTTAGGTGGAATGAAAGAAGTAATTATCCTGGAGCCCAAACAAAGTCTATCACTTCACATTTCATAAAACATTAGACCTCTTAATAACTGCTGGGATTTTGTGCCTTTGTGTCGGAAAGCAGGTGAATTTTAAAGCATTAGTGAAAGAGTTTGAATCTCAGCAACAGAAAAGAGACTGTTTGAAATGCTCTGTTAGCCAGCCTGCAGATCCCCTGTTCTAATGGAGAAACAAAATCAGAGAGAAAATAAAAACAAATCAAATGGTCACTCATCACAGGACATTCCCTTAAGTGCACGAAATTATTCAGAAATCTGCTGCATTAAAAGTCAGTAAAAGAAAATGTAGGAGAATGTAATTCCAGTTCACCAAACCATGTATTTTTCCTGGTACTGTTAAATTAATGGTTACAATCTGTTCAAGACAAGAGAAAAATGACTATGAAGTGTTTGGAGCTCATTTTGTTTCACCAAGCTCTCATGTTCATTTCAGTATGATTCACGGATAGGGAGAGCAGTGAAGCATTAAGGGAAATTAAAATTACCCCAACCCTGTACAACTCTAGTATTTTTCTTTTACTTTGGTGACGCTTCCAATTGTATGCAATCCTCCCAGGTTTCTTAATTCTCACTCTTGCATGCAACCCCCAGTCTGAGATGACAACTTCAGTCTCTTTTGCCCTCTATTGAAGTGAACTGGTAATAACAATTGCTAATAAAATGTGAGCTACAATATATAAAGACTACAAATAATTGATCTCAGACCAGTGGCATGTGTAATTACTTTACGTAGAAGCTTCCTAAGCACTGCCAAGCCTTCTGCTGGCTCCTACCTATGTGTTCATTTTACCTTCTTTCACTAGCTGTCCTTAGTATGGGATGTAGACATGGTAATTATATGGCAAACTTTTTGTCTAATATTTTCAATGTGTTTAATACAAAGCTTTTAATTCTTAAGGAAGGTCTATACATGGCCAATGTGTATCTTAGAATAATAGACTCAGAGTTGAAATAGTTTTATTTTTCTAACACAAATGTTTGGACTTGAATAGTTCAGAATATCTAAATTTCAGGGAGTTAATGGGGTTATTTCACCAGGTGAATTATGAACAATCACATGCCATCATTTCATTTGCAATGTGCTATACTAGTTTTATGATATTTTACTTAAAAAAACCCAATCTTACAAAAGCCCCAAATCAGTCCCATATCTGTCTGGATATCCCTAAGTCACAGGAAGTGACTGAAGCAAATCTTACTCCTTCCTCAAGAGAGAGCAGTTACCTTCCTCAAGTGTTCCCAGTTACCCTGCCTTTCCCTGCAAGCGAACGGCGAACTACAAGCATGACTATAGGTAGGTGGTGTGGAAGGCAAAGTCACCCACATGGCTTAGTTAGTTCAGGCATGGAACATTACTAACATGGCTGGTCCTTTCAAAGCCAGCGCTCGTACCTTGGCGTGTTGCTGCCCTGCGCATGGGGATATACCAAGCTGCTCAGAACTAGCTGTGGTATCTGGGCATCGTCTTCAGCTGATGGAGAAGGTATGTCCCACGCTTGTGAGACTGCAAACAGATTTTGTCTTAGCGCTCTGAGAAGATTGCAAAGAGCTACATTTAGTACTGACCTGAACCCATGGAAATTGTTAAACTAATTTGAGTAGTGTAGTGCAGTGTTATCGTGTCCAAGTGCAGGTACGGTCTGGATGGGAACATAAAGAGGAGGAGTATGCACAACCACGTTGTATAACTGAGTGTTCAGACTACCCTGGGCAGTGCAATCAGGGGGATTCATATTCTCAGAGTAAAAAACAGAACTTACCTTGTGACAAATACACATATGGGAGTTTATCGATGATAAGGTCAGAAAGGGTTGTCCTGGCACAGTCAGACTAACTCATGTGGGTTACGTCCCCTCCCCTCTCCGCCACCACCTCCCCTTTCTGCGGTGGCCGATGCATCCCACATGGCAGCTGGTGTTCATTTTTACTGTACTTCCAGCAGGAGAAGCAAGTGCTCCCTCCGCCTGCTTTCAGAAAGGCTCTGTCTCTGTGGTAAGCAAAGTGCTCTCAGCGTCTGCCGTCGCACATCTCCGCCACCGCTTGCAAGCACAGATTTTCCATTAAAAGTTAAAGAGAGGGGAAGAGAGACGAATTCTGAAATCAATCCCACAATTAGGTAAGTGAAGACTTAATGTCAAAACACTTCACAGCACTTTTAAGGATAATTTGGTTCTATCCTATGGCCATGAAACAATCTTAAAATTACTTGCCAATAAATGTATCCTGCAGGGATAGAATAAGACCTTCTGGCTTCAAAGAAAAACCTGGCCATCAACCTTCATAAGGCATTACTTACAGCTGAAAGCATGAATACAAATGCACAAGAAAACACTTACCAACAGTTTGATTTGTGTTTGTGATTTTGATGCTCAACAGTTCCTCCTGACAGGTAGCTTCAAACTCCTTTGGCTCCTTCTCTTCCAGCAGAAAGGAAACAGTTTTTCTGCTATTTCCGGATCGGACTTTTTATATCAGGATGGGTAGCTCTCCCGCTAGGGCTGGTCTTAATTTGCAACAATCCCTCTTCTAATCTTCAGTAACATCCCTGTTGCTGGGTTGTTCCGCTGTTAGATGCTATGGCTGTACTTGCTTGTGGTCATGTAACTGGTGTACATTGGTAGACTCCGCAATCCATGATGTCAGAGCGTTCTGTGACAGGCTTTAACGCTTGCGCAGGGGCTGGAGGTGCAGATAGGTCTGTGTGTACCAACTCCTCTTCCTCTCTGCTGTGAAAGGAAACGGTCTCGTCACTGGTCCTTCCTCCTCCTCCACTCTGTTGTGCCGTGTTGCACCTCACTGTATTTCAGCTTTACTCCAAGAAGGAATTACACTGGCAGGCAGATAAGGAAGAGTCCTGGTCCTCCTGAAAGATATGGAAGGAGGCGTTCTGTTATGTGCTGGTTTGGCATCCCAGGAGGAGTATGGACGTGCTCTGGAAAGTCTCTTTATTGCACTTGAAAGAGAAATTGATCCCCTTTCGCATATCTTCCATGCCTTACAAAATGCAAGATAGAAAACCACTCTCATTTACTATTATGAAGTATTAAAAAAAAAAAAATCTATAGAGTGTGAGGATTTCCCAACCTCAAGATATGAGTCGGTTTTAAGCAGCTTCTTTTTTCTCTCCCTTGTCATGTTGCTATTTTATTTTCTATCAAAAGCAAGCTTATATGAGCCTTAAGATGTTAGTTGGATAAGACCAACATCAGTTACCAGATAGAACCAGGAAAGGAAACAGAGAGATGTGCGAGGAAGCTGGGACCACGGGCTGAGTTACTCGTCCTTTGCCATACGTTTGACGCCTACAGTGATTTTAAAGTGAGGAGTTTGCTCTGTTTGTGGCTTTGGCCTCCTCAGCCCAGGCTGCTGCATTGCCAGGAATGTGGATGCTTTCTGCTGCCCGGGATCCTGTTTTGTTACCGCTTCCTCCTTTGGCCACTTGCCAGAAAATCACCTTGGAAACCCAGGCACCAGTTTCCATGGTCACTTGGAGGAGCGTATGTTTCCTTCCATTGCATTGGGTATTAGGAGGAGGAAACCCACAAGCTTTTTTTGCCCGAGTAAGTTCAGAGGGATTGGACTCAAAGAGCTGCATCCCAACCTTATTTCCTCCACCAAACCCCCAGTGAAACCACTGGAGCTGCAGAGCATAAACAAGGGCAGAATGTGGCTTTACGTGAATGTGCTCACGAGTGAGCTGTGAGATGATGTCTTACAAACAACTTGCCTCTGACTTATTACCACCCCAGAGAAACTCAAGAGGGAGATAAACAGCAATAAAATGGAACCTTGTTCTCTCCCAAACGCAGGCACATAAAATTCCACAAACAAGATAGAAAAAGCCTTTGAAAGCACTCACCTGATGGTTGAGCTGACCAAACCAAAGGTATGACTGTGTCGGTATCCTGTTATCAGAAATGGCCTGGGGCTGGTTGTGGAAAAAAGTGCAAGGAATAGCACGAGTGTTTTTCCTCACTCCTGGGTTCCTGATGTCAGGTAGTTGGGTTCAAGCACTGCAGGATCAAAAGGCTAACCATGCAGATGAGGAACTTGGTGACTTCCTCTAAGGAAAACCAGAAATGTTCCTCTGGGTGGTGCATGAAGACCTGAAACTCCTCTCTGTTGTGACCACATAGGCTGCAGCAGAAACATCCGCACATCAGGTATTGGGTTCAGGCCAGGGGAAATACAGTGAATACATAATGCTCTTCCGTGGCTTGAACTTTTCCAAGTAAAGGTTGTCACCATTCCCCTTCCATCTCAAATCTAGTTTCCTTCTGAAAGGTGCTATACCCCTCTAGTTCCTTAGGGAAACAAGGTGCCTAACCACAGGGGCGAGGATGCTGACCAACAGCATCAGGTAGATCACAAAGTGATCAGGGCCATGCTGTGACCCTGCAGAGTACCAGAAGATCTATTTAATGCTCTGCAGCAGTTTTTCAGATCTGCAATTTGAAGCCATGGTGATTGCTTTGTGAACAGTAACTCTGCTTGTTGCAATTGGAAATTAATGTTTCAAAGCAAGAAATCTTCCTCCCCATTTACAGATGTGACCATTCTCAAATGTGGGTCTGAGACACCAAATCGCTACAGCTCCTGCTTCTTCATTCTCACTTTTCCTAACCTTCCATTCTGAAGGAAAATTATTAGGGAAACAGTAAATCCAAAGTCAAATACCACAAGAATATTTTCTGTTCAATTCGATGTTTCAGGATGGGGGTGTAAGTGGAGACACATCACTCACTGCCAATGCACAGAAGGGTGTGAACAGATTTGAGCTTATTTTGCCCAAGCTATGAGCTGACTAGATGCCAGCCAGCCAGTCCAGAAGCTACATAAACATGGTAGCAAGCCTGATGTGTTGCTATGTCTCGCTAAGCCAATATGCCTTTGCAACCCAAAATAGCCCTGCACATTATTTCCCACGTTATACTGAAGTATGCAGAAATGAAATTGCATGATTTCTGTGGCCCCTTCAAAACCAGTTTAAAGAGAATAAGTTCAGCAAATTCAGGTTGTTTGGGGCACATGCTATCCACGCTGGATAGCCCATTAAATCATGCTAACTCTCACAGCAACACATTCGTGGAAGCTACTGTCGAACGATCGGTCGGTTCCTCGTTATGTGATATCCCATCAGAACACCCGGGATGCTTTTACTGTATTTGTATTGCCATCAGCAATTTTGATTCCCCTGAAAGCAGCTGATGGTTTTCAGTAACCACAGCTCAAGTGAAGAGTTCACCTCTGCATTGATCAATTTTGTGCATACCCTGCAGAGCTGTGGATAGAGTTACAGCCTTTTACTGCTAACAAGCGAGAAGAAAATCAACTCTGCTTATATTAACTTGCAAGTTCACTTCAGAAACATCTGCACCTTCGCTGCCTACTTATTTGCAATTTCATCACCATATTTTTGTATTGCATCAATTATGAAGTTCAATTTCTAAACAGATACAGTACATTCTGTGGAAGTACTGCAGCACAGCCTTCATCTTACCAGGGGCAGGGTGCAATGAGAAATACACCTCAAGACACCCCCAAGAGGTTGTGTTCACTTTTAGTGATTTTTTTGTTAGTCATACACTCCAGTTGCCCTCTACATGAACTGTTCCAGCAAAGTCTAATACTAGGCCTAGCTCACTAACCTTTATTTACTTCTTTGCTAGGAGGTTACCTTCTTTCTAATTATCCATGCCTAAACGGCAAACATCAGTTTCTCTTAAACTCCCTCCCTTAACTGGACAAGGCTAATATTAGTTCTGTTAAAGTTAATTTCTACTAAAATTGTTTTCAATAATCCATTATATTCTGGTGCAGTTATTTAAGCAGGAGCATCTTGGCTTGGCTGTAGGAATGTGGCATGTCAAACTGTTCATCACTCTTTCTAAAATGACATTAAAAATAATTAAACAACATGACATGGCTGAGATATTAACTGAGAAGAATTTGGGAAATGCCAAAATGCCTGCTGTCTGCACATCCTTAGTGGGTTTACCCAGTGTATGTACTTTAGCTTGCACTCCATAGAACAGCATCATGTTACTTGTTTCCCATAAGTCTTATGGGAAAAAAAAAAACCAAAACCAAAACCACCATCACCAATAATAACAACAACAACATAATTGCACATAATTATTATGTGGACAGGAAGGTCCCCATAATAACTAGTGCTCAGGAAAGGAGCCTTAGCTGGCTAAAATAGGATAATATTAGAGCTCTGCCATGGAAAGCCTTATGAATAAGTGCTTCTGACAGAACCATTTCAGAGAAGGAGTGGCAGAGCAGAGCCCATAGGAAAATGAGTTGAACAGAGCTCTGCCCACAGGCCATGGTAGATGCAGGATAGCATGGCTAACACAAAACACCAAATGGTTTCTTCTCCCAGTGGGTCCCACATTCTGCCCGATGGGTGAAACAAGGGTCCTGTGGTGAAGAGTATTTTATAATGTAACTGCAGTTAGTGTCAAAATGTAAGTTACAAAAGTGTTTTCTAACTTGGAGATCCCTGACCTTGCAACTTCCAAGTCTTTTCAACAGCAGTCTGTGCGTAATACAAACCAGTCTATATTGCCCACACAGCATTTACACCATTTACAACAGAGAAGGAAACTTCTATAAAATAATTTCCCTGATCGTTTCTGTGAGTGATGGATCTCTGCCACCGAAATGCCACAGAATATATTGCATCCAGCATTATTCTCAATGAATATAAATGTCTTGCTCCACGCTGGACTCGGTTGCATCTGCATGGTGATTTTTCTGCTTCCAAATGCGACTGGCAGCTCTTGGGAATTCTCATTGACAACGTTCACATGATGCAGCTATCTGCATATGCGGCACTGTTAAGTTCCCTCATGTTTGCCAATGCACTCCAGTATTTCAGGGAAGAGATGAGGATTTTAAACCTTCCCACCGCGTTCCTGGGGAATATGGGAATCAATCCATCTCTCTTTTAGCAGGGGGAGAGGAGGGGAGCAGCCCTTGGTGCGGCTCACCCCTACGCTGGTATGAGGGAAATCTGGTCCCTTTTCATCCTTTCCATGCATGTCTCTCTGTTTAGGGCCCTGGACATCCTTCACAGGGTTGTGGTGATTCTGCCCTTGGAGATACACCTCTCCCAGCCCCACAAAGGGCCCTAAACATGCTTTTTCCAAGATGTTTCTGGGGATCATCCTCCTGGTGTGGTCTTCCAGGGATCAGGAACAGTGATGCTTGGTAACATGCAAGAGACATCAGACTGTACTGCTTTGGCCGTGTGCTCCCACCCCTCCAACCTCCCCCTGCCCTGCCCTTTTCCTGTAACTCCGCTCAAGTGATAACCCCCTGTGGCACTTGTGATGGATGTGTCTGGTCATGATGGATGCATCCAGTGGATGTGGGGCAGACAGATAACAATACAATGGCCAAGGGCTACTGTGCAATGTGCCCACCTAAGCACAGTGAAGGAACTAAAATCTGTGGCCAGTATGCAAACATGACTGTGAGCCACTCATCTGACCCCCATCAATAGCGAGCAGCCCAGGAGCCCTTGGAGCTCTCCTGCACGGCAGTGGGCTGCACGCCAGGCTCTCCCCTTGAGCAGGGATGCCTCTCGGGGTTACCCCTCAAGGCTGGGAGATTCCTTACTGCAACAGATTCTTGGTAAGTGGCTAACAGCATGCTAAACTCTGAAACCTTAGCAAAGTGATGTAAGAGGCTGAGGTTGATTGCACACATATAATCCTTTAGACATAAACCGTTGGCCAAGTCTGGGACTAGGATTGGATCCAGCCTCACCCAGACTCCTCTCTGAGGAAGGAGTTTAGAAAGCAAGGGGATCCCTTCTGAACCTCATGACTCAATGGGAGGGTCTCCCTGACAGTTTTGTCTGACCCTGTCCTCTATGCAGTAAATAGCCAAGTGTACCTTGCCATTGAGTCTTATAAATCACTCTCACATTTACCATTGAACTTTGTTAACTCATTTTAAATCAATAAACTATATTTTTTGCTTCCCTCTCACTCCATCCGTGATAGCTGCCACACTAAGGGACATCAGACAGCACTGCTCTTCAAAATTACAGCCAGGCACACCCGGCTGCGAGCTGAGACTGATGCACGGATGGGTAGGTCGATGGCAGAAGGAGCCCAGTGTAAGACAAGAGCCTCCTGTGGCCATGAGAGGAACAAACTGAGGTGCTGAGCTACCCCACGCTGTACGCCTGGAATTCCCAGACCGGCTGTAATGTCTGCCTTGCAGTAACACGATACAGTATTTTGGTCTGGTTTTATATTTCTTTTTGTTGAAGAAGAACATTTCTGACTCTCTAGCCTGAACTTTCAACTTTGATATATCCAATTAGTGCAAGAAGTTTTCTCTAGGAACCTCAGACCTTTGCAAAGGTCAAATCTCAAAGTCAGAATTTCATTCTGAAAGGTGATTTCAGTGAGGGTTAGGGTGCATTAGGCTAGGGCTTGGGCAAAATTTCCTTGTAGCTGTTGGTCATAACAGCTGTTTTTCATTCAGAATAAAATGTAAAAAACAGTAAAGCTTCTTCATGGAATTAGCTGAAACAAAAAGAGCTGCTCATTACCAAGAGCAAGCAATATACACCACTGTAAGGATCCCAGATAAAAGAGAAGGTTTTCTTTGGGCTGAATACAAATGCAGAGGTGTGGGCACAGTCTAATGGAGCTAGATGTGAAGAGAAGCAGCAAACCAGCCTGACACAGAAACATCAGAAGAGCAAGGAGATAACCAGAGCAAGTATTAGCCACATGGCCTCATGAGAAGTCTACAGCCAGAGACGTCTGTTCGTGAGAGCTCTGCTGAAAGAATTTTGACATTGAGAAGAAAGTGCTTGCCCTTTTTTGATATCTCCATTTTACTCTTTGTACATAAGGAGGACAAAAGTCAGAAAAAGATCAGACTTCGACATCAGTTTTAATTCCTGAGGGAAAATTCCAGTAAGACTCCAAACACTGAGTAGCAGCTTGTATCCAAAAAGAAAAAGCGTCTCTCCCCAGAATCTCTCCATTGTTCCCACAGGCTCTGTGAGGGGGGTGGGCTGGGGCAGCCAGGGTCCTGCCAGGCAGAGGGGAATTAAAATTCTAACAATTTGAAAACATTGTAGCCATTAAAAAAAAAAAGTAACAATTGTAAAAAAAAGTTAAATTGTAACTACTTAAAAAAATGTTAAACTCCTTCAGTCTACCATGCTATGAAAAATAAATAGGACAGTAACAAGAGCAACAGATAAATAACATTATTTATAGCCTGTGCTTGTTTCATACCTCAACTAGAACAACTCCACCTCTCCTCCCCTACTTTCACAGTGAGCTAGGAGTGATCAAGCGGGCAGTGGTAGCACCTCTCCACCGAGACCTGCTGCGCCCAGCCAGCAGGAGCAGGGTGTCTCACCCAGGAGCTCCTACCTCAGAAGCCTGGAGGCACCTCCCTCCACGCCCAGACTAACTTGCTTCCAGTAGCACTTGGAGCCTTGAAGGCCAGGAACAGAGTTTTTTTCTGGTCCCGCAAGGAGATATAGTGGAAGCATCATGGAGGGCCAGGCACTTGGTCTAACTGAGTTTAAGCTTTAGATTCACCTTCTTCAGTGGGTTTCTCGCCTGTACAGTGTCTTGGGCCTCCTTGAGGAAAGCCTCTTCCTACATAATATGCAAAGCTTCCTCATAGCTTCCTCAGATGAGAAAAATCTTCCTTTCCTGTGAGGTGAAAGGGCCAACACTTGTGGAGCACCCTTTTGACTCAACTGGTCAAAGTCTAAAGAGACTCCGTACACCACCATGTATAAAAAAGTAAAGGGTGGTTGTAGCAGAGGGCCACTGTGTGTGTGTGTGTGTGTGTGTGTGTGTGTGTGTGTGTGTTCTGCGGACAAAATGAGTCACCAAGGAAAACTGTGTCTTAAAGTAAAAGTAGGTAGGAAGCTCAAGCCTGGAAGCGCAGACCATCAGCAGCTCCTGTGAAGTTTGTTTGTGCATTTGTTAGCCCGAGCCTTGTGGAACTAGTTAGTTCTTTAGCGACTTCTATTTCCTAGAGCTCTTTGAAACTTTCTGTAGTTTGCATCCCCGAAAATCCAGGCTAGGCTTAGTACTTAAAATGTGCTTATCATTTTTGAAAGTGCAGAATGTGGGCAGAGGGTGCTGGCACCAGCAGGGTACAGACAGAAAACAAAGCAAAATGATAATTTTCTAAACATATGCTTTCATTAAGAATGAATTACCAGATAGTTCTGGCAGCTCTAGTTATGGCCAGTGGTACAATGCACTCACAAATTCAAAGGAGAGCCGCTATTTCTTGTCAATAGGAGAACAGCTCAGTAGAGGAAATATTCTCAGAACAAATTCCATCAGTACAAAAGAAAAAAAAAGGCTGCTCATTAGCTCCTAACAAAACTAGAAAATAGGTGATCATTTTAGAGAAAATAGAGCGACCCTCGAAATTTGGCTGTTCCTACTTACATTTTGAAATGGTATGGCCGTATGAATGTTATGGGCTTTGAATATCTGGACATTGAGAAGTTGCCTCTTCAGGAGAGATTCCCACCAAGTAAGCCAGACGGCTGGGATCTGTGTGGCTTTTGGGAAGGGCGTGGGAAGGCGGAGCGAGGGGCACAGGCAAACCCATGTCTTCTGGCTGCTTTTAGGAGCTTGGGACCCTTCGGCCGCGCCTGCCAGCACATAGGAATGTTATGCAGCTGTCCCCATTTCCCACTGCCACATCAGCCACCTGCAGATGGTCTCAGTGTTCAGTGAAGGAGCCAATTGTCTCCTGGGTATTATGGATATTTGGGGGGTTTTAAGGGATCTAGATGATTCATGTTGCTAGTCAGAACTATAACTTAGCCCTTTCCCCAGTCATACCTGGGACGGCTTTTCATGGAAACGTAGGTAATTTATTAACTTGGGTTTGTTAGGATCTACGAAATGGTGTGTGTAGCAATGGTACTGAGATGGCATGTGTGAAAATGGCATTTGTAAGCTGCGTCACCCCTATAATGTCACTCACCACCGTCAGATGCAAGCTGTTAGTAGAAAGCCTCAGCAGACGTTACTGCACGCACCGGGGGAAGGGATGCCATGAGGCATTTTGGCTGGAGGGAAGGGCCATTACACTTCAGAACTCCTTTCCAATCCCACAGAGGTTAATAATTCCCAATGATTATTTAGTTAATTTTGATCTAAGGATTGCAGGACACCTCTAGGCTAAGAAACTCTCTCAAGATCACAGGAGAAATCATTGGTAGACCAAGGAACTGCAAACGAAAGAATCCAGGCTGGTAAAGACAAGCGTGTTTTAAGTGCAGAGTACTTGTGCCTGTCTATAAAAATGGATCTTTCTGGAAAAGGTTAGCTGAATAGTCCAGGGTTGGATAGTTAGATTCTCTAGAAAAAAGAAAACTCCTAATTTGGATAAATGGCTTTTTGGTTTTGGGGTTGGTTTTTTTTTTGGTGTATGATTTTTTTCCACAAATAACATTAAATATGTTATCAGAGACAGTGGGGGCAGCACCTAGCTGTAGTACCAGCTTTTTTCTACAGGGAAATTCTCAGGGCAAGCTCTTCAGCTGATATATATTGAAGCAGCTCCAGTGGCTCAAATTGCATTACAAGACTTATACCTGCCCAGGAAGTAGGTATAGGGCTGTAATCTAGACATATACTTAAACTGCTACTGAAAGTAACTGAAAAAAAAAAAAAATCTTAGTGCAAATATAATGTTTTACTAATAAGATTAATAATATCAAATTGTCACGATCTTATAAGAAAGAGTACATTGTTACTTCATCTGGGCACTTCTTAGTTTCCTGATCCTTGTTGGAAAGAGTCACTGCTAGTGCAGAGTGATTTCCAGGGCTGTACTCAACGATACGTGGCAGTCGTGTCGGTGCAATCCCACACATTCACTCATGCGTGCCCAGCGTCGGCGCTAACAGCCACTTAACTAAAGTCACTGTTAGCCACGATTTATACGCAGCCCCAGGGTAGCTCATTAGTGCTCTTTCCTTGCTATTTATATACCCACGAGCTTCGTCAAAGGGCTGGGGGTTGTTTATAGCAACCGGCGAAG
>NW_009258386.1:122778-132365 GCF_000687185.1 Egretta garzetta
CAAAGGAAAAAACAAAGGAAAAAAGGTGAAAAGGAAAAGGAAAGAAAAGGCAAAGGAAAAAAGGCAAAGAAAAAGGCAAAGGAAAAAGCGAGGGAAAGGCAAAGGAAAAAAGGGGAAAGGAAAAGGAAAGAAGAAAAGGCAAAGGAAAAAAGGCAAATTAAAAAAGGCAAAGGAAAAGGCACAGGCAAAGGAAAAAAGGAAAAGGAAAAAGGCAATGGAAAAAAGGAAAAGAAAAAAAAGGAAAAAGAAAAAAAATGAAAGAAAACCAGAGAAACAAAAGAAAAAGAAAAATTAAGAAAGAGAAGAGATAAAAATAAAAAAAAAAAGAGAAAAAAGGTGAGAAGAAGAAAAAAGAGGCTTGTTGTACTAACAGGTTGGAGTTTTTAAATATTCAACAGAGCAGGTTAGGTGATGTTTCTCTAGGAAAATAAAAACATGTATTTAGTTATTGTTTTAAACCTCTGGAGGCCTTTAAGCAATTAAAAAATATTAGATATTTGTTGGTATTTTAATGAAAATTTGACCACACACAATATGAGGAGGAAAACATTTTGTATGGTTTATATCCTCATATATGAACTCTGTATTTGAATATCCTGATTTATTCCCCCTGTGTGTAAGTTCCTTTAGTAAACAGGATTTAGCTCATAACTTACACTGAATAAGAATACTTTGGTATTTTTTGCCCTGCAAAGGATTAATACACAAGAAAATACACAAGTGCCAGTCAGATTTTGGCTCCCAGTTATTTATTTCAATGCCTAGTAGATGATATTTAAAAGGAAAGGAGAGCCTTCACTTGCACAAATGAACTTGTGGTACTGAAATATTAGTTTTGCGAACCCCTCCTTGGGGTGCGACATAGAACAGCGGTGCTGTTCACTGCACAGTTATTTGATAAACTGATCTCTGTAAAATTTTTCCCCCAAAATAGGTGGTTGTGGTCCCAGGGAGTCCTTTCATGACATCTGTGTACTGAAAACAAATTTGGAACAAGGAGAAGCTGCCCTGGTGCAGTGTACTCATGGAGTTTCCATCCATTCCTCCTGCTGATCCTCATACCAAGAATTAAAAAACAAGCAAAATTTAACAAAGAGAAAATAGAGTGAAATTCTGAACAATTCAGTCAACTTTAAACTTTTCTTTTTTATTTATCTTCTTCCCTTTGCAACCTTAGCCCACCAAATCCACCCTGCCAAAGAGAAAAAGACAGTACCCAATGGGGATTTTTAAAAAAATACATTCTGTTTTTTTCAGCTGGGCCACTTAAGTTTCATTCAGCACAGCTGAGAGGGAGAAGGAGGGTAAAGGAGAAGCTGCCAGGGAGTTTATAGTAATTCCTTGAGTATCGTTCACTTAATGCTGTTAGAAACTCACATTCAGAGACACGTTCTGTCCTGTTGAAGCAAGGTCTGTCTGGACCTCCCATCAGTGGAAAACCAGAAGTGGTGAAGTTCCAGTTTGCCACGTCCAGCTTACCCTCAGTCCCTGGTAGCTCCTTCCTTGCCCCTGATGTGCCCATTTCCCCCTCTTCAGCAAGGAGACCCTAGGGGCAGATGGAAAAGGAGCTGCTTCCACCAGCTGGATCTCAGCGTAGGTTGGTTTTACAGAGAGGGAAGGGACCTCCAGTATAGAGAGACACCAAGTTAAAGCAATGGCAGAAGAACTCCTGTAAGAACTTTCCTTTAGCAACAGGTAAGGAAGCAGGACTATGCAATAACTTTTGGGGGTTTTGCTCATTTGTTTGCTTTCAAATGCAAACACAGACTTCTGACCAGGAGTTCCTGGGCAGATAACATGCTTTTGTGTTGAGAGTGGTGCTCAGAGGCTGTGTTCACTGCATTTTCAAGTTTAACATATTGCCCTCTGTGTCTACAAGGGGCACTATTTTTTCCCCTGTAAAATAATAATCCAAAATGGAGGTTATCCTTATCCAGCACTCCCATCTTTGCCAAACACTGAAGTAGAAGCAGTTGCCTTAATTAACAGAAATGAGGTCCCTATGGGATGCACTATGGGACTCCATTCTGCTGTGAAAGTAATCCCCCCCGAGTTCTCTGTGCTAAAGTAAAGTAACCGGATTCAAAGTGTTTGTATTTTACTGCCTTCTTCCTCTGCTCTCAGCCACATGAAGGGCGTTATCTCTGCTTTCACTGTGACAGGCTGGTGCTTAATCTGACTCACAAGACTGCAAATCCATTTGTAAATAAAAGGAATGCAGACAGGATGCAACCACTATGCAGGAGTGATTCAGATGTTTGATTTTGCCTACAAGGGAAATGATGTCTCATGGGCTATAAAAAAAGAAAAGAGGAAAGTTAGTGGTGCTCACATGTCCTATGTTGTCTCTCAGAGCCCTCGCAAGGCTTCCCTCCAGCACAATACAAGCCAGAGATGATAGAGTGACATGACTCTGCTTTGGGTGTAGAAATAAGAGACCCTCGTGTATTTAACTGGATGGGAAAATATTTGTTGTTACACACTTTGCACCTCCACACTAGGCAGAGAAGGTCCATTATTCTGATCATTTGAGTGTAAAGTTTTGAGGATTTGCGTAGGTTTGAGACTGGAGTATTTATTCTTCACTTTGTCATTGGTTTTGCTTTAACTCCGTCTAAGCCAATAACAGTTGGTTTACAAGTACTGGAGAGACAAGCTAAGCCCAGGACACTGACTGTCTATACTGAAAAATGGTGGGTTTTCATGATGAAAAAAACAGATTCCCAAATTCCAGAAAAGGAATGGTATTGTTTACACCAGAACTTTCAGCAGATGCAAGCCTTTTGGTTTGGAGTCACACCTACTTGTAGTCTTGACTATTATGAGTTGGGTTTGAAGTTAGTCCAGTTAGCCTTACCATACCCTTTCTTCTCCACCTGGCAGATACAGTCCAGGATTTTGGTGGCAGTTGGGCAGGAAACCTGGCCACAACCCTGAACGGCTGTTTGTGACTCTGCTGGGGTTAGCACGCAGCCTGGTGCGAGGGCTGTTACTGGAAACGCATTTACCCAGCTCTGCCGTTGCAAAGGATAACAGGTTATCGCTGTATTTTTCTTCTGTCATCTTTGTCAGGGAGAAGATTGTACTGTGTTTGCTGTCAGACTATTGCAAAATGGCATGTGCTATTAATCTAAGTATATTAATATGAGAACATGTATTAGACACTACATCATTCCAAAGGAAGGCTTCCTACAAAGCCAGAATTTTGTGTGCTTCTGGCTTTTGCATCCCATTTCTGTTCTCTCCATCACCAAAAGTGAGATATGCCACCTCTGATAAGATCTGTCCTGGACTCTGTGCGCAGTTACGGTGCTTCTTTGACTGCTGAGAGTGAGAAATACTCCAGCTAAAAGCTGAATACATTACTGGAATTAATACTTACAATGTAAATAAAGAGACCTGAAGATCCAAGATATGCAGCAATGGATGTTCTGGAGAGTCTGTTTCAGTTGCTCAGACTTTGCTAGATCTCTCTCATTTATTTGTAACTGTGCAATCCCAGGTAAACAATAGGGGTTTTTGATTTACAGTAAAGCAAGATAGAGCAGGATCTGGCTAAGTGACTATTTTATTAATAGTAGTAGTAGTAATAGCAGTAGTAGTAGTATAAATGTTTGAACATAACTCAGAAGTTACACAGCTTCTGAGAGAGAAAAAGCATTATAAAGGGACATTCCTTGCCTACAAATGCGATGTTCTGCCTCTGTTCTGTAAGAGACTCTGGGTGTGTTTATACTGCTGCTCTTCACAGCCCTGCATAATACAGTAGATTTTCAAAATAACAAGTTCCCTTTTAAAACCTGCACAGACACATAGATAAAGCCCTGAGAACTAGGCAGAGAGATACAGACTGGAATAAAACTTACCATGTATAAACTTCAGATTCCTGTATTTTGCAAGGTTTATTATTTCTTCTAAATAAGTTGTATTTATATATGTATATATATACATGCATACATGCAGATTGTTCTTATTCCTTAGGAGGGATTTTTATTCCTCACAGAGAAGCTGGATGACAGACAAAACAGTATCTGGAGTCAACTCTTTTGGAGTTCATGGATTTTATATTTTGAGTGCCAGTCTGCTGCATGCTAGGCTGATGTCCAGTTGAGTATGTGCCTCTGAGTATGGATTGTAATTCCTTATTGAGTTGGAAAATCTGGCACACGTGGTTTTCTCTGGAAAATTCCAATGTCTTCAGGCCAAATGAGAACAGCAAGAAGCCATATACCATGCTAACCTGAGGAGCCTCATGATTAAAGTAAACTGCATGGTATGAAATATCAAACAGAAATGAAATTGGCTGACCACAGCTCTAACCCTCATGCTCCAAAGACCATGTAATCTGAAGATGTTCTCTTTTTCCTTAACTGCTGCATCATCTACACCAGACTTCATGAGACACATGGTCTGAGCCAGATCGTCACAAATAAGAGCATAGGTCTCCATTCAATCAATGCATCTCAAACCCACTACCTGAAAGCACACCTGAAATGTGATCTAGAAGACCTAAATGATGAGCAGGAAGCTGCCTAAGCTTAAGCAGTGGAAAACACAAGACGGAAAAGACTAACCCCCTACTTGCCTCTTTAGCTAAGGGATATTTCATATACTCGCATATACTCCTATTTCAGTACTTCACATGCCACTTGTTTGAGAACTGAGAGAGCAGATTTCAAGTCCTCCTCTCAGTTTGTGTTACATAAACTCATGATTTAATGCACACAGTGTTTCCTTGATGATTTCACCCACTGCTCAAAATAATTTGTGACTTCATAACATTTTATTTCTACAATAATTACTTTGATACTCATTAAGCTTGATTCATAACTGGCTTCTTTCATTGTAGTTAGTTTTCCTAAAGTTAGAATAGTTTGGTTCAGATTTTAATTAACTTTGAATTGCTGGCTTCATAATTTTTCAATAAAAAGCTTAAAATCCTGCAGAGTTGTTCTTTTCTTTCAGGGCTGCAACATATGTTCAACAGTGGATGGTAATGAAGTAACCTCAGATGACAAACTTGAAAGTCGCTTTGTTCTCCTTCTGATCTGAGAGTCTCTGGTCACTTTGGTCACATTGCAGTAGGGAAAAAGGTATCTACTGTCCTGGATCCCTGAGTACGTCCTCACTGACAGGTGGAGGAAGTTGGTTTCTTAAGTGCCTGAGTCAAATTCAAAATGGGATAGAGTCCTAAGTCAGGGAAGATGTTTTGAAGATGTTACTGGAGCACAAGTCTTATGAGGAGCGACTGAGGGAACTGGGGTTGTTTAGCCTGGAGAAGAGGAGGCTGAGGGGAGACCTTATCACCCTCTACAGCTGCCTGACAGGAGGCTGTAGTGAGGTGGGGGTCGGCCTCTTCTCCCCGGTAACGGGCGATAGGACGAGGGGGAATGGTTTGAAGTTGCGCCAGGGCAGGTTTAGGCTAGACATTAGGAAAAACTTCTTCACAGAAAGGGTTGTCAGGCTCTGGAATGGGCTGTCCAGGGAAGTGGTTGAGTCCCCATCCCTGGAGGTATTTAAAAGAAGGATAGATGAGGTGCTTAGGGACATGGTTTAGTGTTGGGATATCAGGGTTAGGTTAAAGGTTGGACTTGATGATCTTAAAGGTCTTTTCCAACCAAAGCGATTCTATGATTCTATACTTCACTCAGTATAGATAAAATTTAAGCTCATAATTCATGCAGACATGCACACTCCTGCACTAGAGCTGCATTTCCATCCAGCATGGTGGTCTAGCAGAGCCTCACCTTCTTGACTGCAATTTTGGTGGCCTTGTTCTTGAGGCAACTTGCCAGCAGCACTGCTAACTGGGAAGTGCCAGGTTCAGCCAGGTAGAGCTTCTCCATGCAAAGCTTTGAGCTATACCAAAGGCTTGGACCTTACGTTAGAATACATGAGTTCTGCAAGCCTTCCTTCCCTACTCAAGAACACTGAGTTTAAAGTTTTAAAACACAGGGAACGATTTTTTTCCAAAATATTTTAAGAATAATGATTAATATTTAAAGGATTATTATGTTTTATGGTGTTTAAATGATTAAATGAAATGATTAACCACTAAATTCCAAAAATGGAGGATGAGCCCCGAATACTTCTGTGAGAGGCAACAAATAGTAAAAGTCAGTAATATTAACCCTCTTTGGGTGCCTTGGCAATTGCCTTGGTTCCCCATCTTTCTCTAGCAGTGTTGTGGTTTAACCAGCCGAAGCCAGGACAAGCAGTCACGAGAGAGAGGTCCGTGAAGCAATTTGTCTCTTTGCTTTACATGGCTGCCTCCTCCTCCATTGTACAGCCCGGATTTGCTGTCCAGGCCTGAGAGGTCTTGAAATGCAGACAGGCTCATCAGTTGGTTTTTGGAACACAACTGCTGTGGGCTCAGTTTTTTTGTGCAGTTTCTGCTGCTGCCTCTGGACATTGGGCCAGGACAGCTCAGCATCTCCGGCTATCTCCCTGGCCAACTCGGGACGCTCAGCAGCGTGCAAGTTTCTACACAAAGTCCCTGTGGGAAGAAAGACACTCCTGGAAGAGAACCCATTTACCCATCAACCTTTAATTAACCTCAGAAGGAAGAAAAAATCCCTGTTTTAGATAACCTGTGTGCAGCTGTCCTCTGGCAGTAAAGCAGGCAATGCTGCTCTGTTGTTTTCATTTGCTCACCAAGAGAAGAGACCAGCCCTCCTGTCCCTCGGGAGTCCCCAGGCAAGTCGGGGCCATTCTTCGTTCCCATCACCTGCAAGCACATACTGGTGAATGCCAGGTCAGCATGATGTCAGGCATCTACACATGGGAAATTTTCTTTTTTTCAAAGTAAAAACAAGTTTTCGGTTTTGTCAAATTAAATATAGTGACTAACAATACATGCTCCCCATAGAGTAGCTGCTCCTTGAAGTATATTCTTGGAAAGTATTTTGCTCTCAGTCGTTAAAAGAGAAGGTAAACTCTGCCCAATGAAAAATGTTTTTTTTTTAGAAATGCCTTTTTGCCACTTTCAGAAAGCTCACCAAATCACTATTTAGATCTACCATTTAATTCTTCTATTTAGATCTACTATTTAATTCTTCTAACAACACAAAGTGGAGACAATAATAAAAGCTCCTTATCTACAAATAAAATTTAATATAGGGCTATTTCAAATACAGCATTAAGCAGTTCTGGGCTTACGAATGTATGCCTGTGAAAACAAGTTAAATAATTGTTAAATAAGCTGTTGAATTGCTGATCCCTGGTGTTCCTAAATAACTGTATTTACTCCTTTGTTTTAATTAGGGCTTTCACTAGCACATGTTACTTTATTGTTTCATATTAAAATGAAAGAGTCAAGAAGGCTCAGGCCCCACATTGATTCATAATTTAGCCTCAGTTACCAATTAACTTCATTAGTCAGATGAAACATTATTTGATCAAATAAGCATTTCAGGGCAAAACTAAAAGTGACAAATTTCATTCCAATAAAATTGTTGATCTGCCAGTACTGGAATCTCAGCCACTGAATGAATAAACTCTTTGCTTCTCATATGCAAATATTCTCTTACTGCGATCTGACAGATTAGAGAGCTTTTCTTACACACAGGTTTTTCCAGGTCCAAGATTAATGAGAAATTCTGATGAACATTATTGGTTAGATATGACATTTAACACACATTCATGTAATTAATCATTTAGGGCATGTCGCTAAATTGTGGTGTTTATAATACAAGGATGCATTGCAAAGTTATTTCATACATGGGGGATTTTCAAAGTCCCGCATGATGACATTGATATAGTGCTACTACTCTGTTATAATCTTTGTATATTATTTAAGTGTAACAAATACTTCATTCATTGCCTGCCCTAAACTTTGCATTTGGTGACATTCTTGCTGCTGTGTTAATATCGGGTCTATTAAGCTGGACCTCATGGTCCATTACCCTTTCTTTAGGCCTGACCCCATGAAGTTTAAGGGTCTTGAGCACAGTGTGAAAAAGCAAAGGGTTTCACTCTCACCCAAGGAGCTCATTAGGACTTTATAGAAACACAAAAAATACTCACACAGTACCAACATTTGCACTGAGGGATACTCACCAGACAAACAGCCTGGTGTCAGGAGGTGTTCATTGTTCCCTTTTTCCAGGCCTGCACACCAATTTAGCAGGCTAACTAAAGGGATCGCTCATTTGTAATCCCCCATTTCAGCCTTTGTAGCAGAGATTCATTTGCCAGCATCTTTTAACTTTGCTTCCTTGAAATTCCCGTTTCGCTTAGGACAGTGTGTTTGAAATGAACTGAAATACGCTGGGTAGGATTACACTTGCCAATTGCTACAGTGGGATTTGGAGGTTCTCTTTGTTTGCTGCCTCTAGGCAAGTAAACAGTCATTCACCGTACGGTTTTAAAAGACCTTTCTGCAAATCACTTATTGACCGAGGGCCAGGTTCTGCTCTGTTTACCTGCCTCGAATAATGCTCCTTTTCTCCTCAGCTGCAGTCGAGTTACTGAAGGAGTAAGGCACTACAAAAGCTGCAGAAGGCTGTCAGAGTCTGGCCCTAACTGAGATAAGAATAAAGAACTGCTCTCCTGCCATTAACAAACCAAGTTTGCTCTTCTCAGTCCGTAGCCCATCTGTCTACCTGTCTCTGCACAGCGTCAGCATCTTTGGCAAATATCCTGCGTGCCATTAGTGGACGATAACACAGTTCACGATGTCTTTGGGTTCACTATAAAACATCTCCCTACATAAGACACCGGATTGTTAAAGCTTTTGCAGCATTCAGCCTCTGAGCATGACGATGTAGGTAGTGTCCCGACCATATTTTAAATCTTATTGAAGACTCTGATAGTAAAACCTGAAGTACTGATTTTTAAATAATTTTGCTTTCTTTGAAAGCTGGTGCTCATTGCCTTGGGCAGCAGCAGCTAGCTTGCCAGGCGGCAGCCTTCAGTATCATTTTCAGAATTTCCACACTTTCTGTGAGGACAGTAACAACAGATTTGCAAACCAAAGGGACCCCCTTTACATCAAACCCTAGGGGCTTTTTATTTTTCAGGTAAACAGGAAAATTGTGCAGATAATTTTGTCTGGCAAAGATTCCTTTCAATATTTCACAATAAGGTATCTTTCCATCAGGAGAACCTATTTAGATTCCTGGCCACTTCCCACATTTGCTGTGCGATGTTTTGCCCTGAGAGAGGGCAGCTGACATTAAAATAACTACAGCTTTGGGTTTGCCCAGGTGTGGGAAGCTGCCGTAAGAAAATTGTTGTTTGCACGTAAATGGCATCTAGGTGGGGTATTCCTCTTACTCCCTTAAGTTGACATACATTATGCTATGAAAGCAGTGGAGAAACATATGGCGAGTATTTTTTATTCTGTTTTAATGTAACAGCAACACAAAATGGCACTGGATGACACCTGTGTATCTTCACTGCGAGCAAAACTAGTTTTGTTAGTCAATGTGGAATTTTTCTAATTCGGAATGAACTACTACGTAAGTCAATCTGGTGCCACCACTGGGTACAATGTAAAATAAATACAAACAAAACAGTCTGCTAAGGAAATGTCATATCCCTTCAGACTCACCAGAATGGATTTGGGTCACTGGCACAGTGCAGGA
>NW_009258386.1:132833-148807 GCF_000687185.1 Egretta garzetta
CATTTGCTGACAAATAAGTTCATAGTCAATTCTTGGTCAATGAACCCTGCCTGGCAAATCGGGTGCAATTTATTCACGATCACTGCCTAACATAGAAAAGCCTGTGTCCTGCTTGCTGGAGAGCCATTACAAGGCAAAATCCTGGGATTTCCACAGCCACAGCTGGTTATTTTTTAGTTACTGTGCCATCTCTGTACAATTGCCTTGACTCATAAGATTACAATTCTGAGAGTTCCTTAGCTCCAGCCCCCAACTGTTTCATCTCAGCTTACCTTTTAACTAAGCCAAAATCATTAATATAATTTTGAAAAGAGTTACATGGGGGAGGAAGAGGCCAATGGAAAGTTCTGTGCCTCATTCAAAGGCAATTAGAAGAGTGAAGGGAGATGCTGAGAAGGGTGCAATAAGGTGAGGTGGTAGAAAAGGGAAGGAACCACTGTTCGTCTGGGTCACACGCAGTGGGGAATGGGGAATTTCTGAAGACAGCAGCCACCTACAACTTCACAGTGTCTTCGTCAAGTGGGAGGGACAAAGGACAAAACATGAAACCAGTTAACAACATTTTCAACATAGCCTCAAATAGCTGCTCTCCAGAGTGGCTTAGCTGAAGACCCATGCTGTCCTCATTGCTAAGTCACTGAGTTTATCCTAAAAAACTTCTCACAGCCAATTAAATTTATCTGATATTGCCCATATTTGGATTCAGGAAGATGTAGAGCCACTTACACAACCTATTTTGGCATCTCTGCTTTGAGGGTGCAGAGCAATGGGGCATGGGGGGCAGCAGCATTTAAACAAGCGCTGCCATTTCTGCAGTGCATGTCTGACTGTGGCCTGGGATTTTGGCCTTTGGCCTCCAAGTATATTTAATCTGAGACATGGTCAAGACACGGTAAACAGGAAGGCTCCCAACACTATCGCATCAATAATCTGGTATTTTCACTTTGTTCTCTCAGAAGCAGCGTAAACAAACAAATGCAGAAACTGTTCTTCCAGTTTTTCATTACAAGGCAGAGGAAAAGTTAAGTCAGCTGTTAATTGAACTGAGTCCACTAAAGTCATTGCTTTTTAACCACAAAATTATATGGCTTGAAGGCTTGTTAAATAAATTGTAGCATAAAAATCACCAGTAGGTTATTGCCGATTTTAATGTTTCCTGTATGGATTTATTGGCATTCTTAAACAGGCAGAGGCTGTGTGTAACATTCTTTCAGCATTTTTCAGGATAATATTTTTATGTTAGATGGAATCGTTACTTGGAATAAGCTGCATCTTTACTCTGAGTTCTGTTGCGTTCACCAGAATTTCACTCCCGGATGCCTAGGGACAAGTCCTTGGTGAGACGGGAGAAGCTGGAGACGAATGTCTGCTGCACACCACCACAGGTGCAAGAAAGAAAGTAATAATCGTGTATTAAAATCTTACAAAGAGCATAGGGCCCTCACTGCCGTGTTTCAAGGGTCCATGCTCTATCTGATACTAATGCTCAGCTTCTAAGTTTTCTTCAGACTTACTTGAAATAGAAATCGAGGTTTCTAAGTGCTATCTGTGAACAGTCATAATGTACCTACGGGTAAATAAAACTCACACTGGTTTTTATATCTGCATATACAGCTCTTTGCACAATGGACCACAAATAGCTGATCTGTAGACTTTCCAATTGTATTACCACTAATAACATAAAAATAATATAATATAGTAAGTATAATATACTACCAGTAATCAGGATAATTAATAGGAGAACTATAATAGGTGTAATATAAATTTATGCTTCCCAGTGTTACCTTTATGAAAATAAACCAGATGTACAGCTCCTATGAAGGAACATACATGAAATTCAACAGAACCCCGTACAATGGTATGATCCCCTGCAATGATATGAGTAGGAGGCCTTCTAAAGTGGTATCAGATGGCAAAAAAAATCATAAAGGCGGGCTTAACCAAGACCAAAGAAAAGGGTGGTTGCATGAAAGAAGGAGAGATTTATTGTATGGGGTGCAAAGGTTGTGCAGGGGTCTAGTAGGGGCAGATGATGCTGGGATATTACAGATGCGTCTTCAAGTGGAGTTATGAAAGCATACTGAAATACAGCTATGGGCTTGATATCTAGGAAAAAAACCAAAGAGGTAACTGGACTTCAAATCAAAACAGAGTAACATTTTTGTAAGTTAGACACAATAGAAAGAAGAACCCGGCACTGTCGGCAGCTGATGAGGTATTGCCTGTAAGTGTCAAAGAGAAGATCCTTGTAGTGGTGACTGGCAATATTGTACGACAAGTAGTGTGAGAATAAAAAGCATCCCTCCTGTTGAGGGTGGCATTGGGACAGTCAGAAAACCACACAGCTATAAACCCTGCAAGTAATCTATTCTGTCATCACCTGGCCTTTTGAAATTACATTCCCAAATGGAATAATAACTTGGGACATTATCGTTTCCTACAAAGGGAAAGTGCAGGTAAGTGTTGCCCCTGGAATACGTAGATGATTTTACTGTTTCATTTTGATGAGAGTGATTACTTGGTATTTTAGCATCAAACCCAAGTGCCGAAAGTAACAAAATACAAGTTTTCAGTTTTGTTAATGAACTTCTAGACAAAAATAACTGTGGTATTTTCAAATGAGTGTTTTCCAACCAAACCCATTTTGTCAGCAGTGTTTGACTAGCTGTAATGACTTTAATAATGAAAAGCAAATAGTTCTTACATGGTACCATTGAGATGTTATTCTTTCTTCTGCAGAGTAAAAAAATAAAGACATTTAAATTATGTGAGTGTGTGGGGAAGAAAGAAGAGAAGTAATTGTATACAAGGGAGTAGGTGCTATGCAAATACCTGGCTAGATTGCAATCTACCTTAATTGAGTAATTGATCACATCCTTTTGACTTCTATTTCAGTGACCCGAGAAGAGGGGTTAAATAGGGGTTACTGGGTGCAGTAACGTGCTTATAGATGGCTAAGGCAGAATCAAAGTTTATGTACACAGGACAGAGACTGACAAACAGTGATAGTTTAAATAACACATGGTAAACATGTCAGAGGGCCATTCCCTGGCAACTACATCTCTTTGTAACATTAGGATATCTCCTAAATAATTTCTTCCTGTTGGCCCAGTGTCTCAGCTAACTGATCTCCTCCCAAACACATGCTACCTAGGTATGACTTTTTATATTTAAAAAAACCAAAACATAAAAATTGTTTCAGTAATTATTTGGAAAGATAACTGTCAGCACAGATATATAAGGGGAAAATTGTGTTTAACTAACACGATTAACTTCTTCATGGAAAAGACAATAAAAACTGACAGGTGTGAAGTAGGAGACATCCAAAGTTGACTACAAAGAGGCTTTTTGATTTAGCATCACATAAAAGATTGATATGTAACATCATCAAATGTGGTATTGATGGTGACATTTTACACTGGGGAAAAATGGTTTCTTAAATGAGAGAGCTGTACTAAATGGATATAAATTGAAGGATGTCATAAGAATTGTAATTAGGTATAGCATTTTTTCCAGTAATATATAAACACTCCATAACAGATGTGCATTTGTGTAAAGCAGAAAAAAATGCTAAGGCTGAATTTTAGTGAAGAGAAAGAAAAAGAATAGTTGAAAGTATTGGAGACGATAAAGTAATGAATCTTAGATCACATTTATTGTCAACATTTATTCTCACATTTCTGTGAAAATAATCAGATAAAGGTTTTTAGAGTAATAACAGAAATTCAAATACATCACTTGATACTTGTAAAAACCTGGGAAAGGAAATAGCTTCTTTGCTATTTGTTTGCTTGGAAAGCAAAATGTAAATGAACATCTACAGCTTGGTATGCTAGTTTGGCAGCACATTAAAAGCAGACAAGTGAAGAATGCAAAAGACACCGAGTGCAGGTAATAACAGAGGTGTCTCACATCTGAGGAGCTTCTAATCTACAGAAACAACAATTCTTTTCATGCCAACCTGTAAGGTATGAAAAGAAGAAAAAGAGGATTTCTTATATGTAATCCTGTATTATCACCCCAGCACAGTTTTATGCATATAGCCTTGCATCCCATGATACTCTGAATCCCATCACTCTTAAAATATTTAAGGTATAACCTTAATCTTAAGTGAAAGCTTAACAGTATTAACACATGCTCAAAACAGCATTCCACATCAGGAAAAAGCCATCAGTACACCAAGACAATGAACATTCTTCTAATTTGAAAAGTGTTCCTAAAACAGATAATTATCTTTTCACTAATTTTGACTTAGGAATTTTCTAAGTCAAATGCCCAAATCAGGTAAGACCCAAAAGAAAGGTGAGACAAAATTTTCGTTTTTCTATTCAACTTCATAAACATTGAGTAACTCTGTGGTTAGGATGAAAAATCCTATTGCTGGTTCATCCTGTTTATAAAATAGTTAATTTCCCTATACTGACTATAATTTTAGCTACGATTAGCTCCAACAGATTAGCTTTCAACCAGATCCTTATCAGACATAAACTTCAAAATGTGATTACAAGCCCCCGTGTCTACAGCATTGCCCCAAGCAGAATTCTCGCCAGCTTTTGGGCAACTACAAAACCTGTATTTTCGACAGTTAAATGCCCCATAGGCTCAGAGTTCTTCCACAGCCCTCAGGAGTCCACGGCCCTCACCCACCAAGGCACAGGCTGGAACCCCCGTGTGCATCCCATGCTTTAAACCTTCACTGCAGCCCACATATAGGTTTGGTTTTGCCAACATCTCTGGAAGGGCCCGTTTTGTTCAGCAGATTCCAGGTGTGTATAATGGATGGAAAACCTTAAGATTAAATACAGTAGTTAGGGCCTCTTTTTGCCAAAATACATTCAGTGACAAAGATGATACCCATTTTTTATGCTTTAGCCAGCTGTAAAGCCAGGCAGTCTCGGGCCAGCTGATGCAAAACCTAGAAGCAATCCTGCAGCAGAACACAAGGACTTGTCCCCAGGTCACAGAGTGGGGCTTTTCTTAATGCCTTCTCTCCTGCCCCACAGACCTCCAGTCCTCACTGTGCTCAGCTTAAGTGCCATGGCCCATGATAAACAAAATGAAACCCAGAATTTTGGTCTAAAAATGGGTATCTGCAAAAACAGTCTTTACCCAGAAGATGCCTAAATACAGAAGGACTTGAGGTTTTGTGGATCCTAGTCTTATCTCAGTATAAGGACCCATAAGTAAGGGCCATAGAGGTTCTCCAGGAAGATCCAGTAATATTCTTTCTTCACCACCTCCTCTCAGCTCAGGCAGCTCTCTTGAGGTCAAATATACATTGTAAAGGCTATTACATGGAAAATACCCAATTGCGACATTATTAAAAATTGGTTTGATGTTGCAGCATAGTTTATACAGACCTGCCATCAGGAACTTTATTCCTGAATACTAGAATTGGCTCATGAATTATCATTCAGGCTGGAAAGACCTCAGGAGGTTTCTAGTCCAACCTCCTGCTCAAAGTAGGGTCACTCCTAAGCTCAGACCAGGCTGCTCAGGGCCTTATCCAGTTGGGTCTTGAAAACCTCCAGGGATGGAGACTGCACAGCCTCTCTGGGCAGCCTCTTCCACTGCCTGACTGTCCTCATGGGCAAAGAGTTTTTCCTTCTATCCAGTTTGAATTCCTCTTGTTTCAGTTTATGCCCATTGCCTCTTTTTCTCTCTCCGTGCTCTGCTCTGAAGAGCCTGACTCTATCTTCTTGCTAAGCTCCCCATAGGTACTGGGGGACTGTTGATTGTCCCCTGAAGTTGTGTCTGGTTTGGGCTGAACAAGCCCAGTTCCTTCCATTCCTCCTCACTGGGCAAGTGCTCCAGCCCCCAACCAGCTTGGGGGCCTCTGCTGAACTCACTCCAGTTTGTCAGTCTCTTTCTTGCACTGGTGGGATCAAAGTCAGACGCAGTTTCTAGATGTGGTCTAACAAGTGATGAGAAATGGGGAATGATCCCTTCTGGCAGTCCAAAGGCTGCATCCCTATTGAGACACGTGGCAGCGGGCTGTCCCCGCTGCCAGGGCACAGAGCTGCCACCGGGCCCCCAGGGTGGGCCATCCCCATGGAGCTGCTCCCCAGCCTGGGCTGCTGCAGGGCTCCTTCCCTCCGGGGGACAGCACTTTGCAGTTGTCCTTGATGAATCACACACGGTCCCCTTAGTTCTTGTAGCTTCCCAGCTTGTCCTTTTCGGGGATAGGTGCAACATTTGACTTTCTCCAGTTGTTAGAGACCTGTAAGTCTCTAGGACCTTTCAAAGACAACAGATAATAGAGAATCATGTTTTATACATGAGGACATAGTTAGATACAATTTGCTCCTATTTGTTACAGGAAAAAAAAATATTTTAACAATGTTAGGGAGACATCATTTTCTTCAGAGACCTCAAACACGGTGGGTGAAATCTTGGCTCCCTGGAAGCCACTGGCAAAGCTCCCATTGCATCCAGAGGGAAATGTAATGGCATTTATAGTCCAGTTAGGACTTGGGTTTCCCTGATCTGAAGCTGTATTTGTCAAAGTAATCAAAAGTGACTTTTATTTTTTGAAATGTACCTGTGTTTGCTCTAAGCATGACTCAAAGGCCCCCGACAATGGAATGGTTATAATTTTTTAGATCAGGTATTTAATATGAAAATGTCTGTAATTAATTAACCTTGTTAATCAAGGGAAAAATAAAAAATCTGCAGGGAGCTTCTAGCTGCCATACAAAGTTAGGAGGTTTAGTACTGCTGCACCGTGCTCTACAGATCTCTGCTATTTTGCATTATTTTAATAGCGAGAACAGAGATTCAGAAGAGATTAAATTGATGCAATGGGTCATTTTTTCTAATTAATCTTAGGAAACTATGCAGATTTTATTGCTGCGGGAACGCTTGGGCTAAGCTTATTTATTTTACTTTGTCTAAATCTAAAAGTTACTTTATCTGAAATTGTCTTTCTACCTGACAATCAAAGAAATCACGGGTTCCTGGAGGGATTAAGTCAGGAAGCAGTTTTTAACAGCAACAAATTGAAACGTTTGCACAAGGAAGTGTTGCTTTTATAAGTGATGGGAAACTTCAAATTTGATTACAAGCAACCTTTGGCTTCCTATCTGTTCAACAATAGGCCATGTTGTTAAGGGCAATTTCCATGCACAGCATGTGGGTCCCATTTTTTCATCCTTAGACATGGTTGTTTACTGTTCAGAACTGTTTATGCATTTTAATCAGGCTTATTCAGCAGCCCTTAATAAATCACCACTAAGTGAATGTACCAAAACAAGAACTATTATACAGGATTTGTTCCCCCTTATGCAGTATTTGCTGCCCTCAGGTTCCACTGGATATAAAAATAAAGAGTAAATGGGTAATTGAGTCAAAAGAATAATTATGAGACATATGATTTTAATGCCTTTTGCTGAGCCGTTGCCTCCAGCAACTTCCGCTAGCTACAGGAGCCTGCCTTTAAATTCAGCCCGGGCCAGAATGACTTAACAATTGGAACCTGCCTTCAGCTCATGGCACTGGAAGGCTTTTTGATGGGATGAAGCTGACAGCCCAGTTCCTGCCTGGCAGACGTTCACATGAGACAAGGCTGAAGTCACATAGATAAGCGCTTAAACATTCAGGTATCTTGGGCTTTGGAAACAACGGAGGAGAGCACTGTTGGTAAGAAGTTGGCACACAGAAGTAAATGCATCTTTTCTGTTATTCTTATGAGGAACCAGCCAACATTTTTTTTTTCCATAGTCTGGTGAACAAAAAATTTCCAGAGGAATTTTAATAAATGCTAATGTTTTTTGGTGATAGCTCTTTATTAAAAATAAAGAATTTCCAGAAATGAAGTTACTTAATTTTAAATAAAATACGAATTTTTTTAAACTATAAAGTGTATTTAGTCTTGAAAGATTTTTCTAATCCTACTTTTACTGGACTATCTGTTTCTGGGGAAGAGGGGACCAGGGGAATTTTACAGACCTATAGATCACATGCAGGAAAGACGTGACACACATGGATGGCACGGTGCCCTGTGCATGTCAAAGAGTCAAGTCTGGGAAAAACAAAGTAAAATGCAACAACCAAAAAGGTGTGTACCACATAGGGCAGACTTTCCCAGAAACCACTACTGAAATGCAAAATATCATTTTGGAGATTATTTAGCAGGATCCTTGCCTCAGTCTGTCAGTTTGCCCCACTGAAGCCACTAGGAGAAATTAGGGTGGGTAGATTTGAACTCCGTTCTCTTTGCTTGCAGAAATCCTGCTTTCCTTTGGGTCAGTGTGCTCAGTCAGGCTGCTTGGTCCCTATGTTGCTCGTAGCAATAAAAGCTTTGTCCAGCAGTCAGCAGCCATGCAATATTCCCCGCCTACTCTTCTGCTGGACCATAACCCCTACGGCAGCTTCGCAGACCTTTTCTTCTCTCCCCCCACCTCCCAAATTGTTTGTGAAGCATTTATGCTTGTTTCTTAAGAAGCAGGATATTTGGGGTTTTTGCTTCAATCTGTTGTTTACCATGATAATGAAAGGTTCCTTTGTGAGGAGAAAAATTGCCACAACATAGCAAAACTCTAATAGCTAAATAGTGAGATTTCCTTTGGGAAACTATAAGGCCCAATTCTCCAAAAGCCAAGCTAATATGAATGGTCATCTTGACTTTAGTGGTGCTCAGCTACCATGATCGGCATGGCATGTAACCTTGTAGCTAGCTGTATCGGGTAGGCTTGAACCTTTCAAGAATACCACACTGAAATACTACTATTTTCTTCAGTTAACATCTTGGCTAGACCTACACAAAAGATGGTCCCCGAATTGTGCAGGCAAAGTGCTCAATTACTAATATCAAGCTGGCAATTGCACCGTTCTTCCTTTGAAAACAGATTACAGTCATCCCACCTGCAGAAAGAGAAAAGACGGTGCCCTTGGATAAAAGAATGGCTACATTCAATGCTGTTTTGTTTGTTATTAAGCAAAATGTGGCCCAGCCTCTATTTCTTGTGCACTATTTGCAAAGCATGTCCAGCTCAGTCCACATTGTCCTCTTTGCTCTGAATTTAGATTTCTTTTTTGTTATGCTGGCAACAGCCTTGCTTCCCTTGGTGAAAAAACCCAAAATGTCCATGATGTTATCATGGTGTGCAGTGAAGAGAAACTGCCACAGGAAACCAGTCCAGTACTTTCTACACAGTGTTACCTGAGTGGGACTTTTGCTTGATGTAATTGTATTATAAAAGTTGGGTTGAGACCTAGCTGTCAAGATTTTACTTCTTTCACAACTGCAGAAGCTATTTGTGTTCTTCTTTGCCTTGAAATTCCATTATAATACCTAACACTTCAGTTAGGAAGTGCCAGAGTCATCCAAGTCAGCCATTTGGGACCTAACCAAATTGTGAACCTTCATCTCTGAGGGTAAAATGCTTCTGAATGCAGTAACCCACCTCACGTGCTCCCCTCCATTATGTTACAAAGTTTAAAAGAAATTAATTATGTGAATAAGTGGGCAAATATTCTCCTTTTCATATACCTCCCCCCCCCCCTTGATTGTCTGCTATTTTTTTGAATGTTTAAGGAATAATGTTTAAAAAAATTACTGAATTTGTTCTTTTCAAAGTAAGCATGAGGAGGGTATGCACCCTCTGATAATACGATAGTGACTGATTTACCTTTTAATAGCATTATCTGTATGTGTCTTATTGTAGGGCTCTTCTAGGTACAGTAAAGAAACTAGCACATTAATTGAGACAAATACAGGGAATAGAAGAAGATGGTCCACAGTCATTTGGAGACAGACTCACCTGTGCTGGAGCCATGCAGCAGCACGCTATACTCTCTGACCTGAAGATATTAAAGCTTTGGAAACTGGGGCAGCAGCTGTAAAATAGGAAATGGGGGAAGACAGACCATGGGAGAGAATGGGCAGAGGAAGCTGCCTGGAAAGGGAGGGGAAATATAAGCAATAAGAAAACTGTGACCCTCTCACCTTCTTTAAACTACTTAAATCTATAAATTGTTAGGACATTTAATAATCCAGTCTTTTGCTAAAAATACAGCCTGAAACTATGATCTGAGAGGATCACTGCTCTGACCAGAGAAATAGCTGGTACTTTGGAGCATTACATGGGTTTCAGCTGGTTAATCCAACATTGAAAAACATTCCTTAAAACAATTACACAAGTCTCTAACACCACCGCTTTCCCAAGAGGACAAAGGTACACAATAGAAGTTGTGTGAAATACCCAAGGCATTCAGAGAACACGTTGCTCTGTTTCTTATATCACCAGATGCCTGAAGTATCAACACTGCTGTAAATCATATCAAGGTATAGAAGGTGATGCTGGACAGAATATTGGATAAGCACTGTATTTCACATCAGCAGAGTTGTAAATATGATTTATTCTTAGGAATATAAGTAATCTGATAAATGACTGTATGCTTTATATACTGCCTTCTGAATCCTTTGTATCAGAGTAGGAGCAGTAGACCCTGCTACTGTCTAATTAAATGTGAATTACAAGTTCCATTATATAAGCTCTCTTTCACACACTCCGCTTTATTCCCAGTATGGCACAGAGGTGAAAAAACAAAAATCCAAACTACGAAAATGAATTTTCCAAGTAAAATCCTGTAGGACCAAAGTTTTCCATGTGTGGTTTCTGCAGGGAGAAGCATAGTTTTAAAAGTTTGAGTCGCATCCATACAGCTAGCTTTCAACATGTGTTAAAATAATGCGCGCAAGTCAGGGTGCATGCTGCAGTAAGAATTTGTGCACATCTGCAACATAACTTGACAGGGCATCAATTTCTTTTCACACTTCAACATTTCACTTCTGTGTATTTTTTTGCAACTTGCTGAGATCTAATGCCAAGCCAGATTTGGCGGAAATGACTTCAGTCATTTGAAACTGAGCTCTTGAAGCTTTTTATGGAGCTGGATTGAAAGAATGCTAATTCCATCTGTGTTTGTTCAGAATGATGGTGATTCCTAAGCACAGCAGAGTTTCCTGGTGAATGGTTAAGTTCAGCCGGGAGTGCTGTGAAATGCTTTAGCTAAATCTAGACTTCTCAAAAGCCTGACTAACCTGGCAAAGTTTATATTGCTTTCAGGATGTCAGGACTGTAAAAAAAAAAAAAACCACAGCAGGAGGTAGGAAGAGAAGTGAGTGTCAAGGCAAACGGCCTCCTCAGAAATGAAAATGGCAACAACAGGGTGCCCCAAATCTTATAATGTTGTGGGCTGGATGCCAGTTTTGCTCCTCCCTCAGAAGGCAGCTTGGCAAGGTTTAGGAGGCTTGCAAGTGGCTTGTGTGGGCAGTTACAGCTGAAGCCCATATCCAACACAAGCCCACCCAGGCTCTCCTTGAGGCTGCCCTTCACTGCTGTGCGCGAGCTCTGGCCAGAGTGCACAAATCTAATTTTCTTTTCATTCCACACCCTGCCCTTTCCTGGAAAGAGTTAGCAAAGGCTTCCCCAGGCTGCCTATGGGAGACCCAGTCATCAGGTGGTGCAGGCAACACTCATCCAGCAAAAGCCTACATGGTGCAAGTCACCACAACATTTTTAGGTGTAAGCTACGCTTAAGAAGTCAGCTTGTAACAGGTTCATGCAGGTGCCATACTTTTTGTTTGAACTGTGCCCTAATCTTCTTGGTATACAGAGCAGCAGGCGTAAGCCAGAATAGTTTGGGATGCTACAAGAACGTGGAAATAAACTTATGGTCAAAACTTAAATCCTTCCTGCAGAGCAGGACTCTGAGTTTGTAGAGTATCTGTCTGCTGCTGTCCTGGGGTGTCCCTGGGTTGGAGCTAACCAGAGTGGTCTGTACCCAGGTTAGCACAACCCAACAGTGAGTTGCTTTCTCAGGCCAGGACACTCATCTGCCGCCTGATTGATTATCACCAGCATGTCAAGTGAGCGATTTTTGAATGAGGAGGGGAAATTTAGAGCAAAATCTGCCTAAAAGCCTACAGCAGCTCTGCAGTGATGACATCACCCAGCCTGAGCTTGCCAAGCTTGGTAACATTTTGCAGAACGTACCTTTGTAGACTGTTGTCTACCATGCTCAGGTTAGACGAAACAGTGTGAGACACCTATCTCCAAAAGTGTGGAAAAATCCGTCTAACCTATAAAATGGCAGATAATTATGTCACTAGAAGTGCATTTTGATGCCTAAATCCAGGGCATTTTTTGCCAGAGAACTTCAGGATCAACCTCAAGAAGCACATGTGCACTCTGGTAGGATTCGTGTATTATTCCTTTGGCTACAGTATGGCACTCCAAAGTTTAGAAGCAGAAAAGTAGAGAGAGCACGGCATTATTTTTGCTGGAGAAGCAAAGTTGGAAATAATTAATAAGTGAGTTCAAATAGATGTCTCTAAAGTGTCATACACAGAATCCAGTAAAATTACGACTGGGTAGAGCTGCCTCTAGCACGCCTAAGCAAAGAGAGCACTAGAAAAGACCTGTTTTCAATTACCTCATCTCTGTCTCCTGCAAGTGTGCGTCTGTTTCTAAATCCAGATCCCTGTTCTTGGCTATACGGAATAAAATGGCAGTGATACAGTTTGAGCATCTCAGGCTGCCAAAGAGGAACATTGTTTGGAAGCGTGGAGGCAGACGGCTCACACCATGTGAGGTCTTCACGCCCAGAAATGGCAGGTGTGCTGGTTTTTGTGTATCTGATTTTAATAGAATGTAAAGAGCATTTAAATGAATAATTTATCTTCTTAAATCAATTTTAAGCATTTTATCCATGCTGATTGGAGATGCCTTTGGGAAAACTCTTAGTAAGGAGCAGCACGCTGTGAATTTGCCCTGGGCTAGGTAGGACTTCCCCCTATTTACATGCTTCTTTCGAATTAAAAGGCTTTTCAGCTCCTGTTGTCACAAGGTCCTGGAAAATACATCTCCTGAGATACCTATGTGACTGGTTTCCAACATAGCCTATGCATTAAATAAGGCAGCCTCCCCACTTTCCTTCGGATACCTTGGAGTAAACTACTGCAGTGCAGACCTAAACTGTAGCCACTTAAACCTTAAGCAGCTGTCTTAGCCAGGGAGGTTCTCCTTGTCAAAAAGGGCTTGCAGGAAAATTAAATATATGTATATCTGGCAAATAACGTAGATGCTGATTGAATCTGGTAGAGTGTAAAATAAATAAATGAATAAAGAATTGTTTCTGTTATTTGGATTTTGTGGTTGGCTGCTGCAGCTTACGACTAGCCATATATTTGGCAGCTTTAGAAGAAAGTAAGTAAAATGTCAACAAGTCAGTGAGAAATTACTGGAAAGAAAGTTAAGAGGAACATCTGACAGCTAATATGCATGCTTCCCGTTAAGCAGTGGGAAGGCTTGTAAGAAAAGTTTGTACTAAAGGCAGGATTCGGCTTCATGTGATTTGCTACAGCGAAAAAGCTGCAAGGGAGAGATCTCCCAGCTCAAGGATGGAAATGCCATCTGAGAAAGGGGAGAGCTGGTGCAGAAGAGCGATCACTAGGGAGACTTTGATTTAGTTGCACAGATCTTGTGCGTGGTATGTTAAATAAATTGTCTGTTTTGGGGCAGTGAGACTGTACCCAGGACTCGCAGTGGGGAAGGCATAACAGAGGGGGCTGACCATTTCACGGTATGTTCCGTGTACTCCGTTTTTAACGCTCTGCAACCCGAGAAGTGTATTTTCATGTTTTCCAATCACCCGATGCAAGCCAAGATAGCCAGTTAAGGCAAACTTTCTTCTCTTTTAGTCTGGTTAAGGTAAATTAATAAATTGGCAAAATCCAAATGCAGAGTAAGTACCTGCCAAGTCTGCAGAACCAAATGAAAAGAAATTAAAGCTATTCACCATGTGAATACCATCTTTACTTACCATATGTATCCAGGTAATACACATGCAATGACTTTCCAGGTCCTTGGCGAAGGATTTGTTTGTCACATGTTTCCAGGCTGCATTCACCAGAAAGGATCTGGCTTTAGGGATGCCACTTGTTTTTACGCTCAAATCAGTTCATACTCCAGATCTGAACGAGGAACCTATACTTTCTTGTACTGTGCTCTCCACTTTTTGAAAGGGAGCATCTCTTGGGCCTGACTGTACCCAATTATCACATGGCCAGAAGATAAGCAGAATTTGCTAGCTGCTGCTCAGCAGGGCTATGGACATGTGTCCTGGAGACAAAGTGCCCAGAGGCTGCCCTGATTTAACGAGTTCATTCAGCTATTCTACTCTACCACTCTTACTTAAGCTCACACAACCGTATCTTAGGTCTGGACTGGCAATCTCTTGAAAAACATTTTCTGTCTTATTTAAAACCTGGGTGAGTTCACAGTGCTTTGTTGGTACAGCTACGAGAGCGGAGACAGAATGTGAGTGAGAGGCCACTGATCGATGAGAAAGGGAGAGAGGAAGGGAACTGCCTAAACACACATTGCAATGAACAGGTTGAACCCTGGAACTACAGATGAAACCTGACATAAACTGTGAACCCATTGTGTGGCAACCGATCGTTCTCTTCCATAGAGCACAGCAAATTGCCAAATGCTACATGTGTTGGGCTTCTATTTCACAGAAATGTGCAACCTGCTAATCATAGTTTACTGAGCTACACAGCTGAGATTAACACAATAGTAGCCACTTCGGCATGAGAAATAGCTTTGGAGGAAACCAAACCCCAAGTCTGTCTTTGAAGGCCACTGTCTTTGACAACCATCTTTCCCTTGGTGAATACCTTTTATTCATGCGGCACAGCTGGTTATGGACTAACTGCACTTTCCCAAGTGTTGAATTATGGTTTTCAGTGTCTCAGGCCCTTGGGAACTCTGTGAGAACTTGATCAGTGAAAGAAGAGACAGAATAAATCCTCAAGTGTGAATAAATTTACGAGGGGTAATTTGAAAGGCAGCTACGAGCAATGCTCAAAAGCAGGTGCCCTCCTGGGAAGACTTGCTTCTTTCCCTTAGAAACATGATAAATGTATATGACAATGATGGATATTACCTTCAGATATACTCTGGGATCCACCAGGCTAGATTCTGTCCTTTTCTACAGCAAGAGGCAACTACTGTCTCAAAACGATCACAGGTAAAATACTTGCATTAATATCTTGAGTTTACAAAGATGAAGGCCTTCAGGTCTGCAAATATAAGGGCTTAAACTGTGGAAATCCTTTAAGCTGAGAACAGTTAGAAAACGGGAGTGCGTCAGGGCAAAACTGTCAGATACACTTATTCTTCCTCATACTTACGGCCACTGCTGAAGACAGAAGGTCAGACTACGTGGGACCCTGGCATGAAGCATCCTTATCAACTCTTAGGTTCCTGGTCACCACAGGTATCAACATCTTGGTGCCAACAGAGTTAAGTGCCCAAATTCTGGCAGGGCCAGTCTACCCAAGGACATGAATGAAAGCTTGAGACATCCAAGCGCTTAATTCACATCTCCCAAAGTATTACTTAGTGCTGCAGCAGTTAAAACATCCTTCCCGTCTGCTGAGGGCACAGATGATTCCGCTTCTCCAGCTGGTTTTAGCTATGAATCACCCTGATGTCCAAAGGGTTATGCTATACAAAACCAAGGGACACACCTGCTCCAGAGGATTTTGCAGGCAACACCCCTGAGATGAGACTGGTGAACAGCTTCTTTGAAATAAAAAAGGATCTCTCTGCAGAACAGGGAGATGCTTTCAGGTCTTTGGGAATGGCATTCAATTTTAACTTTCTACGTGTGTGTTTGAACTGGAAAATGAGACATCTTTGCTGCACTGTATGGCTTTTAAGAAAATAAATAAGAATACACGCAAGGAAGTAGAAACAGACAGGGGTGCCCCTGCTAAAGGATGTTTATGCCAACGAAAAGCATCGTCCCACATCTCAAGGAAAACATGATTAATAGCACCACGCTGATCTTAATCAGATTTATTGAGACAAACGTTGAAAATCCAGCGGGGGGGGGGGGGGGCGGGGGGAAATAAAAAAAGAAAAAAAAAAAAAAGAAGAAAAAAACGCCAGGGGGGGGAG
>NW_009258386.1:149983-181733 GCF_000687185.1 Egretta garzetta
GCTTTCAGCTGCCCCTGATGGCAGCCCTTTCGGGTCTGCTGGTTCTTCCCAGCCTGAAGGGGTGGTGGAAGGGCGTCACGGCGGACAGGCGCTGCGGGAAGGTCTGAAATTCCTCCTTTGGGGAGAAAGAGGAGCGGTCCCGACCCGCTCGGTCGCGATAGCTCGGGTAGGCGGGAGGCAGCAGGTGCCCAGTGCCTGGGGGACACCCCCCCCCCCAAAAAAAAAAAAAAAAAAAAGAAAAAAAAACCGAACAACAAAAAAATCTTTAAAGCTGTGTAGAAGGTCTGTAATGAGGCATTCGGTCGGGTGTGGAAGTCAGAGCCAGCCCTCTCCTCGGGTCGCTTGTGCCGGTGTGACCGGCGCTGTCGCCGGGGGTGGCTGCGGCTTCTGTCGGACAGGCCCCCAGTAAAGCTGCGTGGTTGAACTGGAAGCAGACAGTTCTGCAAAAAACAGGTTTTGTTTCTTGCATGTGTGCCGGTTTTCCTGCAAATGTATTTTGTCTGGGCACGGGTAGCGTTTCAAAGCGTCTTTAGGAATGCGCGCTTTGTCAGTCATGGGACTGCGTGAAGTTGAATTCGAAGTTAATTCATAAAATTCGGTACTAGGCTCACCATGTATATTGTATTTTGCCTTTCCGTTGTAATATATAGATTTATTTTAGCCTCGTGTGCTGTCTTCAGAATTTTTACATACAATCATGCAGTTTTAAATGTACTTAAAATAAGACAAGCAGAATTGTATCTATTAAAGTAAAGCTTTAAGGTATGAAGCCAAAAGGCTCGTTTTAGAACCAGAATTAACAACGGTTGTTTTCTTTTCAAGCATAATTTTACTTCACTTAAATCCTACAAACTGTTACACAAAATCCGAAACAGTTTTTGACCCTTTGGCACGATGTACTTTAAAGGTAAGCAAGAGAGAGTCAAAGAAGCATACGTTAACGTTTTTGAATATTCCAGACCTCAGCTGCCTAAGTGTTATCTTAAGCATATCAGTTGAAGAACCGGTTTGAAGAAACAGGTTTATTTTAACTAACTGTAGGCTAGGCCAGGACACAGGACAAGTAGCATCTTTCTGGAATTAGGTGCCTGTTCATCCCCCACCCAGAAAAAGCTCTAGAGAAAACGCTTCATTTATGTGTACAGAGCACATGTACAAGGGGAGATAGCAGATGCCGCAGCACTCGTTGCTGTAGGTTAACTTTTTCTAAGTATTACAGAAGTTCCTGAATGCCAAATTTTTCAACTGCTTGCTGCCAGGATTAGTCCATTCTTTGATCAGCCTACAGTGGTATTCATGAACTTAGCAAAGTGTTGCAGGTCTGCCTAGTCATTTGGAGTGAGATCCTTCTCATCCCACAGGGTTTTCAGAGGAAGCTTTGGGCAAAAGCACCAGGCTCTTACAATTTGAGCAGTGAGAAATACTGGGTTATGTGCTCAGAAGTCTCCTGTGAATGTAGATGTACAACAAAGATGACTTAAAGTGATGAGGGCTCTTAGGTACCTGAACTTTCATAAATGTAAATTAGATTGGAACTGTCCTGCTGAGCCAGATTTTGTGGTTTCAAAAGAGTCTCTTCTCTCTAGTGTAGGTATACGCTGGCAGAACGGTTCAGAGTGGACACTTGCATTTGTGAGTAAGGCTGGGGTGGTCAGGCTGTGTGTTACGTTTCTTGTTTATGCAGCGATAGGGAAAAGGAGTGTTTTGTCAGAATAAGAATTTTAGCCTTCAGGGACTAATGAAGGTACTTTAACTAAGGAATTTGTACTAGCTAGGAGTTTTTAATTTACTGATTTTTCTGAGTTTTTGGAGGAATGAACTCTTTCCTATTTGGACCCCTCAAATCACAAGGCATTTTGGAAAATCTTGGTCTAAGTCTTTAATAAGACTATTGAACATGATAAAGCAAAATGTTTTTTTAATCTTTCTGAACTAGCAAGTGCTTTATAGATCATGCAGGGACTAAAAGTGCTATAACAAAGTAGCTTGGCATAATCCACGATTTTCAAAATAAAAAAAAATGCTATAGAAAGAGAATTGAAAAATATCAGATCTTTTGGAATCAGTAATCTGTATTGCTCATGTAGTCCCAAATTCTGGTGGGGTCACCGAAAGTTCTCAGAAAGGAAGGAATATAAAATCACACCAGGGACTGAACTGAACAAGCTGAACCTTTTCACAGTTTCAAAACCAACATCTGTCTGCTGCACCTATCAAGGAAAGACATGATGAAAGCACTCCATTTTAGGGTACCTTTTAACGCTCCGTAAAAGTGCTAGAGAATGAAAGTCCTGTGTTCTTTCTGTAAACTGGAAAAGTCTAATCCACGGCTGCAAAGGAGACCGAGTGAGATGGCACTCTTGATCTATGACATCTGGCCATGGTAGCTTTTCCCTCTGTAACTCCTCAGCAGCAGAGTTTTATCAGCGAATTTCCATTCCCGTAACTTACAGGTTTTAAAGGATTTAGTTTGAGTCTTTAAAGTGCTTATCTGCATACGTATTTTGAGTTCTCCTCCAAAATGACCCTAAATGAAACACTGAAAAAGTACTCTGAAAGTATCTGTAAGATACTGTAAGATACATCATCTAATGAATGGGCTTGAAAGAAATACGTTGTCTGTAAAAGATTAAAATAATAACTTTCCATCGTTACACTGATTTTTAAAATTGAAATGTAATCGAATTACAGTTTTTTAAAATTAATTTAGTTTATTTTGACTGAAGAGTACAACTGCATGAACAAGCAGCATACTATGTAAAACTTAAGAAGGAAAAGCAGAAGGAGCACTATTGCTAGATGATAAACTGACTTGCCTTCTGCAATGGTGTGCTGGTTTATACCAGCTTGGGATTCCCACAGGCTTTCTGGTATCTTGCTTGGGAACCCCAGCACTGGTGAGCCGAACTGGGCTCACCGGCTCCAGCAGGCATGGTGAGCACTGTGTTTCTGTTTAGCTGAATGGAATTTCGCCTCACCTGTGTGCCGTGGGCCTGATTCTTCTTTTTTAGGACCTTTTGCCTTGATAAAATAAATGCATGATGCTGTCTTCTGCTTTGTGAGAACTTTGCATACAGTGTGTGTTCTTAGCCCTGACTAGGTAAAGCAGTGCAGAATCTGGTTCTGCTTTTAGACACTGGATGCCCAGACTGTGTTCCTCCTGGCTAAAAGCTTTTAAAAATGCACTGTTGTAAAGCAATGCTTCCCAGTGAAATGTGTTACAGCTATGCAGCTTATACTGGCCCTGCCTCTTAAAGGGAAGCTCCAGATGAAAGTTTTGAGCAAACTAATAGACTCTTAAGTGTGGAGAAAGTCCTCAATTTGTCTTTGCTAATCTGGGATTTGGTCCCTCTCCTTGTACTCCAGTCCTGTTGTTATCTTCTGGATAAATTAGAAGACTTCACAGTTTTCCTCAGTGTTTTCTGACATAGGAAAATTGTCCAGAGGATGCTGAGATGCAACCTGTTGTAGCACAGGTGCTTTAAAGAGATCCACTCCTCATCTTTCCTCATGACTTGGTTTCTAGAAGTATTGGCAGGTCAGAGTGACCTCCTTGAGAACGGCAAAGTTACTCTGCTACCCGAAAGTATTTTCTGAAAATCTCTGTGCTTCTCAAATAGTTTGCCCTGGAGGAGGATGACAGGAAGTACTTTACAACCTGAATATGGTCATTAGTGGTATGATCATGAACGTGGTCATGTGTGGCAAGAATCTGGCTTTCTGCTTTCATCTTGGCGTTTTGATAGGTAGACAAAGGAAGCTGAAAAGCGCAATGAAACAAATATTACAGTGAGATACTTCCGTTGCAAAACTTGCTGGAAAATTGAGCTTATGGGATTTTTGCTTAAAGCATCAGAATACAATAGAGCAGAATAAAGTACAGTACATATAACACAAAAGAAAGCAATTAGAACAAGTATATCATAAACATAAATTGGACTTAGAATAATAAACATCCATTCTGTGATACAGATGTAGCTTTTCTCTCTGTAACATTTGAGTACTTTACATTTTAATGCATTTATCATCACAATGTGCCTGTGAGATAGGAGAGATTTCTACTGCGTGGAAGAGGAGCTGAGAAAAAAGAAATGACGTGTCTTGCCTAAGGTAATACAGAAAACTGGTAGCATTGCAGGGAAATAAAACCAAGCCTCCTTCTTCAGGCTGACTCTGGACCAGTGTCAGTTTTTTTGCCCTCAGATGATGACAGCAATTCTATCCTGCAATGCTCTTATTTTAATCAATATACCTTATTGCCTAGTTTTAGTAAAATCTCTTGTGTTTTTTTATGACAACCAGGAGATAGCTGAGTTACTGAAATTGTATTATTTTTTCTTTCATTTTGGACACTGTCTTAGTGAGTAAATGCTTATTAATTATTGATTTCAAACCAACTGGCAGCCAGAGTGTCCTCCAGCGACACATAACACTAACTTTCAGTAAAATTAAAGGCAGGAAAGAGCCAACTGTTTTATCGTGTCTCCCTCTAGGCTCGCGCTAGCCTCTGGAAAGTGCTACCCTCACTCAGGCAACAAGTTGACTAATAAGTCTCAGGTCTTCCCTGTTTTGTTGGTGTTTTCTGGGCACAGAAAGTTTCTTTAGCGTGTGGAGATCTATTTGGCATCTTTTCTTATGCCCTGATTGCTAGGAGTACTGAGACACCTTCAGTGTTTTAAAAGTTTGTCTTTGGAGGCAGAGAAGTTTCTGTAAGCATCAGAAATCATGGACTATGTGCAGCACCTTTTCCTGCTTCCGGTTAACTTTGTGAGCCGTTTCATAGAATCGTTCTGGGGTGCCCAGCATACCTTAAAAGAGCGACTGCAAAATGGCTCTCAAAGGACAAATCTTTGTTCTCGTTGTAAGGTTGCCAGAGCCAGGCTAGTGCCAGCTACGCTCCGACCCTGCCGCCAGCCTGGCAGTCCAGGCCCAGCAGGGCATAGGAACGTTGGCTGGGCAGTGCTCTTGCCTCTGGCAACGCTTGCTGTGCTGTCTCTGAGAAAGGAAGAGGATCCCGAGTTTGGTCCTTAGAAGGTTTAAGCACTGCCAGAAGATCTCAAAGCTGTGCTAGGAAGACCAGTGGTGGGGGTTTGTAGAAAAGCAAGGAGAAACCGTGGAATCAGTCACGCCTTTGGTTAGTGAATTAACTTATGTAAAATGTATTTTGTATTGCAGAATGAGCTGGTCTTCTGCAATCTTGTAGTATATTCTTCATGTTTTTAGAAGACACATAAATGTGATAAGGATTAATCTCATCAGGCAAGTTCTCTACTTGAGTGCAGACTTCAGGTTTCATTGTACTGTGATTTTTTTGCATTAATAATTACTCTTGAATTTTGGAAGGCAATTTTTCTGCCTCCATTGCCCACCGAAGGTGTTATGCATTCTTGTATAAGTCTTGCTCTAATTTTTCTAAACAGTAGTTTTGTGCTCAGTCATGGCCCATAGCAGAATTGGGGAGGTAATTTTTTCAAAATGAAAACAAGTGCAGGTATATAAAGCAGTAGGAGGCTGCTTCAAATGTTGGATATGTAGACCCTGATCTGTACAAAGTCAGGGGCACCTAAATATTTTCAGTAACTTGGACTGTGTTTCTTTGAGGTGAGTCATCATATTGGAGGATAAGTGGCCTTTGCTTTGTGCTGAAAAGCTCATGGAAGTTTCCCCTGAGAGGCTGCCCTTTTCTGAAGTTATACCACATAATTCTGTTGAGGTGTTTTGTATGTGTGTTGAGGATTTAACTCTTCTGCATGGATCTTGGACAGTTTGGTGGTGTTAAAGTCCACATCCCTGGAATCTTGTGACTATGTGAACATCTCGGATTTCAACTTGAAACAGTATTTCCTTGTACAAATGTAAAAAGACTGAAAACCTCATTTGTTTAAAAAAAAATAAGAATCTACCATTTGTTTTTTTTTATTCTAACAATATTTAGTCAATCTTGAGACTGGTTGGAGCTGGCAATACTAGAACAAGGGAAGGTTTTAGAAATTTTAGCTGATCAGTGCATACCACTGCAATAAATGGTGCATTTTGGCCTCTGGTCAGATTTCAAATTAGGGCTGCAACAATGGAAAAACCAATGAATTGTCCTATTGCAGCATAGGACCCTAATTTTGCCTTGCTTGAGGAAATTATTTCTATACAAATTGTAATATGTTTAAAATCAAAGAAAATAACTTCAGTGCCTTTATGGCTGAATTTTATCTTTTTTTACAGAGTCTTTATGGCTGTACAGAGGATTGTATTCTTTTGACATTACCTATGAAGGATAAGAAGAATATCATAGTAATTCAGCTGTTTAATAAAAAATAGGAGTCTTGTCTAATCTAGTTGCCTAAATACCTTATCTAAACCATAGGTAATACAGAGAGATGTCTCCAGAGAATGATACAACTTAACTTGTTAGATGTCTATTTTAAGGTGATGAATCATATAGAGCTACTTATCTCTTCTCATTGACTGTACAGGAGGTCCAAACAAGGAGCTTAGATAGCAGGAGGGTTGGACTAGATGATCTCCCGAGGTCCCTTCCAACCCTTGCCATTCTGTGGTTCTGTGAAGTGGCAGTAATGCCCCTTTTGACAAGAAGTGGTAAGCAGAAAGTGCTGGGGCACACTAGCACATGGGCACCTCCTTCAGGAGAAGGACAAAGATGGAGACACAGCTGGTAAATCCACAATTTTCCAGATCCCCGTCTTTCTTCTCAATAGCAAGGCTGTGCACAAGGCATGGAGAGGGTGGAAGCCACCTTTACTGCTGACACTAGGAGACCCATGGAGTCTTTGGCAAATGGTGTGGGGTTTGGTTGTTGCTCTGGGTTGTCACAGAGGAGAAATCTGACCATGCATTGTCACCAGCCTGAGGCACCCGTGTTTCCTCAGACAGAGAAAAACCAATCATACATATACAGCGAATCATGCCCTAATAAAAAGGCATGTGGATGATGCCTCTGAAAACTGAGAGTGATTCATGTGATCGCAGCTAATCCGCAGCGTGACTCTGTCAGCCTCTGCATTGCTATAGATGTACGGAAACCATGATCATGCTGTTAGCACATTTCAAGCACTTTTTGGTGTGACTACTCTGCTAATTTTTGAAAGCCCCACTGAGACCCAAAATAAAAATGCAAGCCCACCTCTTGGCATCCGCCTTTGTGTAGGATTTAAAAATACATATTTAGAACTTCAAAACCTTTTCTGTGAACATTTGCCAATATTTTAAAAGTGATCCGCGTGTGCTGCTCTCGTCTGCCCTTTTGGTTTGACTTCCTTTGAGCATTCATGAGGTTGTGTTTTACAGGAATGAATGGGAAGCAGGAAAGCCAGCTCTGAGGGATGCTGTACCACAGGCTTTACTTTTGCAGTAAGCTTTTCTAGGTCCATGTGGTGGTGACTGCCTTTGGTGGCATATGGCAGTGGCTGTTGGTTCCTTCTCATGGCCAGGGGCTCCCCTTCAGCTGGCTGAAATGCTTTGGGGGTGCACAACTGCTGCTGGAACATTGCACTCTGAACACAGTAACTGCTGGGGACAGAGCCATGGTTCATTGTCAGGCCCAGGGCTTGTGGTTCAGGAGCAGAAATGGTGCCGTGTGGTTCAGCTGGACCGCTAATCTGGCAGAGCCGCTGCTGGGCTATTTGCAGAGAACTCTTCATGATGTGAAACTGTGCAGCCAAGAATGGATGTAGGTAGGAAATTGCAGTTTACTTGTGCCCACTTCGTGGACACAAACCATCCAGGGTTCTCAGATGAAATGGGATAATTTTGCTGGTTATATTTTTAATTTGCCTGCCAGGGCTGGAGCATGGGCATCACTGTGGAAAGCAGTTCATGTGGGCTTAGCAATACTTGGGAGAATTAAAGCATTCATGCAGCTTGAGGTCTCTCTGTTCCTGAGCTTACCATTTCTTGTTAGCTGGCTCTAGGCAGTTTTCTGAATCATTCTTTGGAGGTGTTTCAGCTTTCTTCACAGGTTTATACCACATTTTCATCATTTAGCTTTAAAAAACCCCAACAAACTAATAGTATGTGTGGTGAAGGAGGTCTGTATGGGCTATACCAGAATCTTACCATCAGTTCACTTTTCCTCAATAGCCATTTTTCCTTCATGCCTTCCCCCTTCCCTGATGGCCTACAGTATTTCCTGAGTCATTTCACAACACTGGGAAAAGCAAACAGTCTCTTTAATAATAAGGCATTTTAAAATTACATCTCCATTTGAACTGAACTGTACTTGGGAACGTTACTCTCAAGATGGTGGATAGTTGGAAGGAAAACTTCTGGTCCCACTGTCAGCGTGACTTTTTAGTATGGGAAGGCTTTTGAATTTAGAATATCTTCAGAGCTGGCAGTATATGTTAAAATACCAGTATCTGAACTGATCTCTGAGTTTTAGCAGTAGATGAGTTTGAGGTCCATTTGCATGTTTAGTATCATTTTATTGTCTGTTTGTGAAATGCTTTTTATTCACAAAGCTGAATGTAAATGAGCATTATTACTAAATTTTTGCATGCAGCAACTGTGTCAAAAGAATTTATCTTTTGTGAAAAAATAAAAATAAATTATTTATTTAGTTTTATATATTTCTTCCTTTTATATTTATGACCCAATACATTTTCTTTTAAAGCACGTAGTACAATTTTTGGAGTGCCAAAAGACACTTATACCATACTGATATTTCGTGTTCATGCACCTCTGAAGCTAAACCTGTAAAGTCTGACTCTAGTGAAATGCTAAATTCCACACAGTCTCTGTTTTTATGAAATGGGGATGCAAAGCAGAAAAAGAATTAAGTATCTTGAATACGAATTATTAGGATTTGGCCCCTGGTTAATATGTACTCCACACGGCTGGAAGCAACAGCTACCTTTTGGTTACTGTGTACTTCATTCTGGCCAATGAATGCAGAACTAATATTCTGACATTTAAGCAATTTTTTAAGCCTTATGTGAACAGCAAACAATGTTTGCTTCAGATCTCTTGACCAACAAATATTGGCGGAGTGGCCATGATATATGGGAACAGAAAACAAAAGCATAGGCGATGCTTTCTGTATATTGTCCTCAGCACTGATAGGTAGTGTGTCATTCCTACAGGTGCAATCACAGTATAATTCTGAAATACATGTATGTTAAATATATAATTTTTCACTGAGCAATTCTCATTCTGTTAATGCAGTTTCACGCAAACAGTTGAAGCCATTTAATGCGATGAATATTCTCTATTGTTTCTATCAAAGATAAAAAATATGCTTGGATGTGTTAGGTTGAAGCATTAACATTTTTCTCTACACAGAGCTCCCAAGGTAGAGTTGAGTATCCCTCTATTATGCCAGATTTTTTTACTGATGTAACTGTCCATAACTGCTATGCATTTGTTTGAGTGCAATGGCTTCAGCAGACATGACCTGGGGATGTGGTTTGATATACTTAGTGTAGAAAAGGGGGCCTATAGGAAAGACAGGGAAAAATCTTTTTAGTAGGGACAGCTGTGACAGGACAAGGGGTTAATGGTTTTAAACTGAAGCAGGATAGGTTTAGATTGGATATAAGGAAGAAATTCTTTAAAATGAGGGTGGTAAAACACTGGAACGGGTTGCCCAGAGAGGTGGTGGAGGCCCCATCCCTGGAAACATTCAAGACCAGGTTGGATGGAGCTCTGAGCAACCTGATCTGGTTAAGGGTGTCCCTGCTCACTGCAGGGGGGTTGGACTAGATGACCTCTAGGGGTCTCTTCCAACGCAAAACTTTCTATGATTATATGAATTCACTTGTGCATCAGTGTAGTTGGAGCACATTAAAGAAGTTTATGAACTAGATATACGTGTTGGCTGTAGGCTTAGGGAGACATAATGCCATTGTTTATTCCACGGGGTCTAGAATAAATTGGTCTCGCAAAATGGTCTCAGGAACCATATGATTCAGAGTTATATGAGGATATCACATGCACCTTATTTCTTAAGCAAATGTTCTGCTTTAAAGGGATATGTGCCATGCAGGCAGAAAAGACAGACTTTGTTGAGGGAATTAAGTAAAATGCCTAAGAAAGCCAGAAGCATGGTTGCCATCGACTCGAGCAGAATTAGTGCCGAGATCTCTACTGTTCGCATCATGGTGCTGTGCTAGTGCATTAAATCATTGCCAGAAGCATCCATGGAAATATGTGGCTTGTTTGCAGTTTCCTTAAGCAAAATGTCTCAAGTTTTGACCCTGGTCTATCTCCTGACTGTTATGCTTGCAGTTTGCTTGTTGAGAGATTTAGTGAATGGAAAAAACCTATCCTTTCCTATTCCTTTATCTCTATTTGCAGGAGCATGCTATCTATCTGAAGCAATAGCTTATTCAGTTCTGATTTATCCATGTATCTCCTGGCTGTTTCACATATCGTTATGAGCACCCCATTTTCAAGAAAGAGCAAGGAACTGGAGAGAGTTAAGAAACCATAATAGGGAATATCAAGGACTGGTCAACATGTCTGAGAAAAGTTGTATGGTATGAATAAGGTGCTGGAGCAGTGATTAAAGGGAATAGGGCATTATGGCAGCCAAGGAATATTTGAGACATGTGAAAAGGAAGCAAAGGAATTGAGTGTGGCACCTTCTGTATACTAAGTTGTATTTTTAGAATTGGAAAGTTTTACCTAACTGTAAGGGAAACTTGATGGTGGCATTAGGAACGTGGCTTGCAAGGAGGGGAGGAAAAGCTCTTCACTCGTGAGTTTGGGAACTGCAGCAGATAAAACACTAGCAGCAGGTAAAAGATGCTGTCAAGAACAAGCTCTCATGTTCAGAAGGATGGCTGAGATTATCTGGCAGACTTTTACCTTCTCCATCTTCTGTGCTTCTTCAGTTAGTCAAATCCTTTCCAACTTACACACCCCACCAGCTGCGTTGAAGCACCTTGGATGCGTAAGATAGGTAATATTTGGCTGCACGTTCTTGACTCGTTTAAGCTCCTTAGGACACAGTTCCACATTGGATGGTCTCGTCTGGAAAAGGAGCTTTAAAATACTAATGCCTGATGTAAATCATTCGTTTTTATAAATGTTTTGCAAGCATACACCTCAAATATAGGTAATTAGTTCCTCTTGGACTATATTTATATTTCATTAGAAGCTCTAAAGTGTTGATGAAAAGCTGTAGTGATAAAATGCTTATCAATTTGTAATTACAGTTGAAGAAATTTTCACCTAAGCTTGTATGAATTCAGAAAAAAAATCGAGGTAAATATTTTAAAAATGTTTAGCACTAGGCTTCTACAGCAATAGTTTGTTGCTTTGGAAGATCAGCAGATTTGACAGTCAGAAAATGTATTGTGATGCCCTAAAATGTACTCGGGAACCTAATTTTGAATGAGCTTTGGTTTTAATTCCAGTTGGAAAACCTTTAAAAATTAACAACGTGGCTTAGATACATTTGTTTGTTTATCTGTCTTTCTTCCCAATTATTGATTTCTTAATTTGCAGTTCCTTTTTTTTTTTTTTTCTTTTAATTAATTGGGTTATTACTAGAGATTTGGACAAGCTGCAGTACTGGGTATAGAGCTGTTTATTTTCTACCTAAACCAAAACAGGAAAGTGACATAAATGTTTTGATGCTGATCACATTTTACCAGTATATGGTTCTAGCAAGCATGATGTATCTATTTTCAAAAGAAAAAAATATTCCAAGTGTCATAGTTTACTAGTACAAGCAGAAATTAAAATGCAATTAAGATTAATGGAAAATCCCATGAGCTTTATAGAAAAAAATTAAGGGATTATTAGATAACAAAGACCTTTCTAAGATTTGGAAGCACTTTTTTAGACATAACAGAGACTTTTGATTCATTGGTTCAAAAAATTCTATAGAAATTTTACCAAATATTACCTAATTCTGTGGGATGATTTTGCAATTTTTTATTGTATTAAGCAGAACCTTCTTCAGCAACTGGTTTATTTAAGTTTAGAGCACTTTCCCAGGAAGAATGAGTTTACCATCAGGACAGCAGACTCAGACCCCTGCAGTTTGTGCCTGTAGAGCTGAGCTGGATAGTCTTATTGCATTTTATAGAAATTATTCATAAAGGTTTCTTACTTTCTGAAGTCCTTACTGGTTTGAGTACTAATAACAGCATTGGAGTACAAGCAGAAGAGACCAGGTTCACTTTTAGAGTCTGTTTTTCTAGGATATCATGCTTGCTGGCGTTAGTTAAAATAACTTTTTCAGATGCATTATACTCATCATTTCAACACCATATTATTTAAACAATGTGTTCAATTCCAATATTTAGGAAAAAACCCCATAATTACAGCAATTACAGAAGTAAATTTCAAATCTGCAGAGTCTCATTCTTACGATAAATATATTGAGATTTTTGCATATCATATTGAAGGCACACATGTAAAATCACCTTGCTAAATTAAAGAGCAATTACTTGGTTTATCATTGTTTGCCTTAAAAATATCACCATCTTGAAAAAAGATAAAAAAAACTTGTGGGGCAGGACTTTACACACTGACTTTTTGGAGGACTGTTGTTATGAATATCACCTAAGCTCAATGGATAATCAATTAGATCTATGCTTTCTTTGCAGCTCTTTCCAAACACTTTTTTCTCCGAGCCCCGCCATTCTACTCAGCATGCTGCGGTGGGTCCTGTCAGCACCCTGCATCCCCCACTGCTTTTCCAAGTAAGTTTTTATGCTTCATCAGTAATGCTTGAGTTATTCTGTAAACCAAAGCAGCAGGATTTAATGTGTTCTGGAAAACTAATTGGTGATGCAATGGCAGCAGCTAATTCCTTAGTAAAATCACAGCAATCCTATTCAGAGGGTTTCCAAAGATTTATCAAACTTAAGTACACTGAGCAATTGTGAGAGGTTTCTAATGGCATTGAGACACCCAGACAGAGCTAACCTAGGAAAGCTCCTTGTTTTCAGTTTGCTAGAAAAGGTTCTTTAAAATCAGTAGCTCTTTTAAAAATCTGTCTCAATAAACATTTGCAAATAGGAAGAGAAAAGAGCTGAAAGATCTTAAAATGGATGCTGCATTTTAATGTCTGTTAGGGATAAATTATGATTCAGGAAGCCCTAGCATTATTTAAATAAAACAGCCATTCTTTTTGTAGCAGTCAAAAGCATGCACATGTTTAATTTGTTTTTCTTTTTTAATTATAATGTAAAAAAACTGAAGAAGTAAGTTGAAGAGAATTTTGGCCAGCATACATATATATGTTCAGGATTAAGACCTGGCACACACAGCCATTTACTCCAAATCCAAACTTAACCTTGATTGTGAAGTTTGCATGCCATAGTGTAAGAATAGATATTCATATTTTATGTGTTTATGGCTCAGGAATGCAAAGAGAAGAGGCATGTCCTAGTCCTTCGAAACAGAGAAAAAGCACATATCGCCTTGCAAATCCGAATGAAGATTGGAGCTTATGCGTGTTCTAGCATATACTTTTTTTATCACAGTTACATTCAATCCCTTCCTGACTACGTGCATGCGTTTTATGAATGTTTCAGAAGGGCAGTTGCTAAGTTGAATGATTCTTGACAAGTGAGGCAGCAAATGCTGGCAGTTTAATGAGCTGCAAGTTTCTGAGCACCTCTTTAGGGGGCTGACACTTTCCCACAGAGCGTTTTACATGGCCCCAGCTCTCCCACAATGGCTGACAGCACCATGACCAATCACCACTTTCACTTTACTCATCCACACGCGACCTCACCACAATTTTTCACTGTGCAGATGAACTTTAGGAACCATTTCACATTGAAAAGGCCTGGGCAAGGGTCAGTTGCCCTTTTGTATGGCCATAAAGCAATACTCTATGTGCCAGTCTTTTCTCCTGTCTCACATTCCAAGAGATTTTCTGGACACCATTTAAAGCACTTGACTGAAAAATAAAGCAGTGAATGAAACTGACTTTTATAGACTCATTCTAGCTCATCTTCCCATATAACCCTGTCTACCTGAAAAGGGATTTAGTGGATGAGCTGAGTGTATACAGGGACTTGCTGAATACATAGGCCCATTATCAACTGTGGGGATTGTTTATTAACCAGGACTGATACACTACTATTTTGGAAGTGACCTATTAATTGTCCATTTAACTAGAATGTATTGAATTCAAATGAAAAAATGGAAACCATGACTAAAGCTTTTACTTGCTCCTTCAAGGTGGTCTCTGCCATGAAGGCAAATGAAGATTGTTCCACAGATTAAGAGGACATTTATCACTATATATTAGGATACAAAGGGAAGACTTAAAAAAAAAAAACAAAGCAAAACAAAAATCAAACCAGCAACATAGGAAATAGTAGGTAGCAGATTCACATTTATGTCAGCAGAGCACTAAACCTTTTCATGCACATTCCGAGTGACAGGCTGCAAACTGACTGATTTCGTTTTGGTAGAATTGTTGTAACATATGAACGACTGCCTATCCTGACGTACTGAAAAATCCTTTGATCCACAAACTGAAATTTAGGTTTTGTGTGAACACTTGGAACGCACTTTGGAATTTGGGGCATTTTTAAAAAAAATTCTCTAGGCTAGTCAACTGGGGGTGAGTATTCATTATCCCAAATGTGAGTTTCAAATTTTTTGACCCAGTGTCTGCTTGCTAATGCTTGTGAGCATGCCGCTCATCATTAGATTTTGTTTAGTTAATCTTTTAAAGTCAGTCACATACTGTGCCTTAAAGTGTGTAGATTCTTCACTAGCAAGTTAATCTAATGCAGGTGTTAAGCTGTACCCTAGATACTGCCTGTATGGGAATTAACTGGTGCCCCAGGGCTCCCGCAGGAGGTTGTTTCTTTGCTGATTGACTGTTAACAACCAGCCAGGCAAGACAGATTTTAAGGGGTCACACAATCTGACGTCCTCTGTCCTTGGCTGACAACTCCATTGTGGAATGGAGGCCAGGAGGCGAGGACCAGCCCTGTCACGCCTCTTCCCTCACTGGTGTCCCTCGTCCCATCGTGGGGATGAGAAGAAGGTACCAGCTCTTCTGCTGTCAGCCTATAACTTCTAGTAAACTTGAGAATGGCTGATGATTCATCAAAATCTGCGCAGAGGCTACCTGGAAAAAGGTACCTAAATTCACCAAATTTGAGAAAGAAGGAGAGAAAACATGCTTGAGGAAGAAGGGCCAGTGTTTGCCCCCAGCTTCATGGGCAGGGTGGGAGCTCAGGGTGGGTGTCATGAGGGGGCTGTGCGCTCCTCAGAGAAATATAAACCTGGCTTGCCCTTTGCAGAAACCTCCATTGTGGCATTTTGGCTTTTGTGCTGCAGATAGTTTATTTTGATTTGGATGGAGTCTGACTGTGTCTCACTGTGTCATAAATATCAGGATAGTAGCCAGTAGGTTATGATTTTTGTATCTAGTCTGAGATATAATTTTGAAAATTGAAATACATCTATATAAATTTAGACTTACTTATACGGTACATTTTAAATCAGGATAATTACTTTTTGTCAGAGGCTGTTATGGGGGACAAATACAAAGATGGGTTCTTGAAGCATAGAAAAATTCAAGAAAGGCATGTCTAGCAGAATGCAATGGTCCCTAAGTCAGTAATGTTTGACAGTGTATTTTAGGGAAGGATCATTGCACACTTGTTCAGCTTCTGATATTCTTCCTCTACTGGTCACAGCTGGAGGCAGGATACAGGGGTAATGTATGTGATATCAAACCAGTCACACATGTACCACAAAAGTATTTAGTCAACTTTGCAAGACATACACGCTTCAGTTTCTCATCGTTATACATACACAGTTCTACAGTATCCTCAGTATATGTTTGTTTCTCTGTGGGTGTTGAAAGATACACATACCCATGTGTATATATGTATAATATACAGGAGTTGAAATGTGGTGTAGCCCCAAGGAACAGTTTGTGAAAGCTGCATCTGGATTCAATGAGTATTTTTAAGAACATTATATACATTGAACACATGTATTTACCCCACCCCTGCTACAGTTGAGTAGAATAGATAGACTTTTTCATGAAAGAATGTGCAATCTTTTAGAGAATCTGCTTTACATGGGAATTTTGCCATTGGCTTCAATATGAAAATGGTTCTTGACAGAAATCAAACAGCAGCACACCTTTGCAGCTGCTGTAACTATAAATGGGGATGGCAATCTTGGCCCATGTACCCATGGTGGACAACAGGAGGACAGCTTGCACCTGTAGAGTCTAACTTGCACATGGTACCCACCAAAGAGCTCTTTGTGGCTGCTCTCTCACAGAAAGATCATGGGTGTCAGTGGCTATATAGCCATGGCACAGGTTTGTGAATCAAGGGGCAGCTCTTTCCTTGCCTGCTTGCAACTGCCCCATGCAATTATCACATCCAACACTTGGTGACAGGCCCTATTCAGCTGGCCTCTGGTACTGCTCCCTGGATGAGCATTTGGGGAAGCTGGGAGTGCTGGAGGTGTACCAAGCCTCACCAGGGACTGCTCTCCATACACCACATTCTTCTAGGGGAGAGGGAGCATGGGAAAGCACTATGGCTTTAGGCTTTATTGAGCGTAAGGAAGGCAAGAGATTTATCTAGATTTGGGTTTTCTGTGCTCTTTGTGAGGCCAGTGAAGGGACAATGCAAACGCTTCTGCTTCTCCACTGCAGCTCTTTCCGCCAACTTTGAGGCTGTTTTCCAGGGTAGGGTTCCCTCTAGGCATGGATCAAGGGGGTGTGATTGGATTCATTGAAAACTGCCCTCCCAGGACTTTCTATGAGATGTCAAAGGATTAGAAGCCAGGGTGAAAGGAGTAAGTTCAAATACTCCCCAAATCCTGTAATAAAGAAATTGCTGCAGTTTCCAGAATGAGTAAGTGAATAGCCAGAGATTTTCCGAGAAATAGTTCACTCTGAAAGCCTTTCGTTAGTAAACAAAACTAAAGAAAGCCTATTTACTTTCTTTCAATCAGTATTACAGACCACTTTTATCTGGTTCTACATTTCACATGAGAAAATAAACACCTAGGAAAACTTACTGCAGTTTACTCAATAATGATAGTGTGCAAAGGAAAGTGGAAAAGTTTCTCCCTGAGTATATTTGAATTTTACAGTAGCATGGGCCCTGTTTTAATGTTCCTTTATGAACTCATCTGATTTACTTTTTACCATGTCAAGGGGAGACTTTTGACCACTGACAACACCTCTAGATCCAAGTGAGGATTTAGTCCTTAATGAACGTGACTGAAGCATTACGACACACTTGTAACGCCAACAAATCAAAAGTGGCACAGTCTGCTAGCATTACAATGAACAGCACTTAATATTTCTCTGTTATGTGTTAGATATAATGTGAAACTCTCATCCATTTCCACCAGGAGAGGAAAGTGTCCTGCCTCTTCTGACCCAGGAGTCTAACTCCAAAGCCCGAAGAGGTATATTAAGAAGAGCTGTCTTTTCCGAAGACCAGAGGAAGGCTTTGGAGAAAATGTTTCAGAAGCAGAAGTATATCAGTAAAACAGACAGGAAGAAACTGGCCATTAACCTGGGTCTAAAGGAGTCTCAGGTAAGGAATGACAGAACATCTGCGACTTTCTGTCTTTTTGAGGAAAAATCTTTAAAATGGCTTTGAAGGAGGAAAATCGAGCAGCACAGGGGCAGCCCTGAACTCCTTCACTAAGAAAAGACTTCAGTAAATCAGTGGCAGTTTTAACCAAGGAGTGCTTGAACAGGTTCCTAGTTTATTTCCTGAAGGTATACATTCAAAAATTGATTGTTCCATTTTCACACAAAGTGGGAGAAACATGACCTCTGCATTTCATTTCCAATTCCCATTTTGCAGAGCCCCCTCAGGAGCTTTGGCATGGGGAACTATGCTCCATCCCACTGCCTAATAGACTGATCCAGGCAGAAAACAGCAGAGCATAGACGTCTCCTGCATTCCTCTGAGCACCCTGTGCAATCGCAGGTGAACAGCTAGTGACAATGCAATCAACAGCACTGCTCTGAAACCATTCTCCCCCAAGATACAGGCAACCATTCCTACAAAAAAAAAAAAATTAGCTTTTTAAAAGCTTTACTTACCAATTCACATTTCATGGGATTTTTCACAAGTCTGAGTTGGCCTACTGCAGGACTAGAGTTTAGCTGAGGGTCTAATACCTCCAGTGAGCTGTTCTAACTGAATGAGTATGTTAATGGTGGTGCCGAGTGGCGGTAGCCCAATCTGGAATCTCAGGGCCCTGACCTTAGCTGCAGATAAAAACAAAGGAGAAGTGCCCAGCTTGTAGAGCACAAAACCTGAAACAAACTGAAAAAAAAATGTTTGTGAGGGGATGTAACAGCAGGAAATGAATGTGGTAGCCACTGGCAGGTGGGATTCTGAGGGTGCTGGAGTAGACGCAGATCTCTAGGGTACAGGTGAAAGAGAGAGTGACAGTACAATTTTATTTCTTTGCATGCAGCAGGAGTAAGAGGTTAGATCTTGTGGTCTGCAGTGGTTCCTTGCAACCTGAATGACTCTGGCTCCATCGCAAGCACTGCAACTGTAGACAAAAAAAGCAGCACAGTGTGGTGCTTCTCAGTGTGAAGAGAGCTGTAATCTCTGCAGGATAAATGATTTCAATGAGAATGTCCAATTGCACTCACTACTGCGCTGCCTAAAACTTTCCCAATATGTAGTCAAATTCCTAATATTACAATTATTTTCTTGAGTTTTTCTTCTATGTTCTTGATATTCAAGAGAGCCTGGGGGAGTAAAAAATAAAGGAATGACACATAGATAACAACTACCTCTACAGGAAAATAATTTCATGATAATGAAAGACCAGATAATATCTGTGTCTCTCTCATTTTTTTTTTCCCTTACGAAAGGAAGAGCAGTTGCTGTGAAGGTTACTTCCTTCAATTTTCTGACCAGTTGTGCTGGAGGAGCAGTACCTGCCATTTAAGGCAATGATTCTCAAACCTTTGGAAGCATAGCCCCTTTGTCTTCATATCAAGTATCTGAATACTAGAACTAAATGCAAATATTTAAAGGAAAAATAGAACACAATCTGAATAATTTGATTGACACTGCCCCCCATTTATTCTTTTTACGTAAAACCAGTTCCTAGATGCCTATTTTCCCAAGCTTTTCCCAGCATTTCATAAATGGATTTGAATGCTCGTGATCAAGCTTTGCAACTCAAAGTTTTTGAAAAATGGATTTTATCTCAAAAGCACATGGATTCTAGGCAACTTCTGGAAAACTGTAGTCAGGCAGACAAAATGTATTTAAATCTTCACTACTGTGTCTTATGTCATAACACACATTTTGAAGCTGTATGGCCAAGCTGGTTTTAGCTATGCTTGTGAATGGGACAGTCATAGTTCATAGAGCCTCTTCTAAATAGAAGGCTTCAGATCACCAGTAATATCACTTAGTTTTGTTAGTGATGATGCAAATTTACTCTGAGAATCCTTTGCTGTCTAGAAGGATGGTGCTATAGGAAATTGCTCTATGCCTAGCCACTGGGCTGTTCTTTTTCCAGCCTAAGCCAAATAATCACCTTTTTGAGGTGGTGAAAGTCAAGGAGAGTATTTGGCCCAGCTGTAGTAAATAGTGATGGGAAAATCCTCAGATTATGTCAATCAGTCAACTTCTCTGGATCTACTATAACAATGAATAAGGAAGGGACATGAAACTAAAGCAGTGGAAAAAAACCCCCTCTTGTTAGGGCAAAGTTGTTTAAAGAAAGGAATGATAATAAACTCTCATTAACTTGCAAACAGGTGAAAATTTGGTTTCAGAATCGAAGGATGAAATGGCGAAACTCCAAAGAAAAAGAAGTGCTTTCAAACAGGTGCCTCCAAGAAGAAGGTCTTCAGGAGAACTACCTCTCACGGTCCACCATGAATTTTACCTCCCCGTGCCCATCTGTGTGGGAAGTGTCTCAGGAGCAGGCAAGTCCAAGGTGGAGAGAGAATTCTCCAGGAAATTCTGAAAGACTGACTAGTACACAACCACCTCCAAGAGCAAATTCATCGCAGAGCCCGCTGTATTTGTATCCTGACCAAGACACTGCAAATAAGGCAGTTACATCATCAGCTTAAGGAAATAGGGTCAGTTTTGTAAATTGAGTGGAGAGCACAGGCTTCAAATGAGAAGTCTTCTAAGACTAACAATATTTGGACGTTGTAAAGCTAACTAGTTTATGCCTCATAAATTTCCTAAAGTCTAACACCATTAAAATGACAAACAACTAATGAATTAAGAAGTATTCTTCAATACTCAGTCTTTTCTTGTGTCTTTTCCAGTCTTGTACTGACCTTAAAAGTGAAATAGGAACTGATGGTAAGTAAAACGAAGTGAAGAGCATGAAGCTGAAGTTGTTGCTCTGATTTATACATCTGTGCTGTATATGATATTCATTAAAACCACACTGACAGAGAATCACTTTTATCTCTCATTGCAGTCAGACCCATTAATTTCTTTTGTGCACGAGATAAGAATAACCCCGTTTCCCTCAAGATAGTAAGTTGCTTTGGGTTCTTTCTGAAATTCAATAGATGACACAATAGGTTCATATTAGACAAACATAAGCATTTTTAGTATGTTTTCTCCATCTGTCCTCACCTCTATCAGTATTCAGTTAGTTTTAAATAGCATGGTCACAGGTCAGCTGATAACCCTAGTAAAGTGTGCAATAAGACAGCCAACCAACACTATAAAATATTCCATGTTTAAATCACTTTGGTTTGAATGCATACTGGGAAATGCAATTCACTAACTCCTGTCTTTTCTTCTGTGGATGAATCTTCCAGCATTCCTAACTCTGAATTTCAGTGGCTTTTGTCAGCGCAATGTCTTGTAATCTCTTCTGTATTTCAAAACTGTAATGGCAATATGCAGAACTGTAGCCCAAATGCAGTAAGCAACAGAACTATAATTGGAAAAACTGCCACTACAGCCATCTCAGAGAAGTACTTAGGGAGATGGCATACTGTAGTAGCCTTATTCCTGACTCACTCCCATTTAAACTGGTGCCAGTAAGTACACATCAGCATATGTCTGTATCAAAGACAGGACAATATTCTGTGTAATAGCAGTAGCCTGAAATAACATTATTAAAACTGCTTTACTTAAAATGATTTGCTTGCTTCATCCACTTCAAGAAAACCACTCCATGAGTTTAAGTATAATTTTTTGTTTATTTGCAAGGCTTTATAGCTCAAAATGGGAGCAGAACTTTTTTTTCTTTGTCATACATTTATGAATGCAATTGCTGAGAAGAAAGACTAAAGCTATTCTATGTTACAAGCAAAAGCTTTTGGAGAACATTACGGTTTTGTAGGGACTATTTAGTTTCTGGCAGATTCATATATTTTGTAGTCAAAAGAGATGATTATGGTAATCCCGTCTGTCTTTCCTCATCCTGCATGCCATGAATGTTCCTAGTTATTCTTGCCTTGAGCTCCAAAGGTTTTTGAGCTGTATTGTACAACTTTCAAAAAGCCATACAATTGTTACTTAACATTTTACCTTTTGGTAGATGATCTACTATTCCCCTCGTTAGGTTGTATTATCTGGGAGGTGAAGTTTAGATACTTTTGCAGCTAAAAAACTTCAGATTGCAGTGATGAAGCTCGTGTCATAAACTTTAGGCATGATCAGGCAAGTTTTGTATCCCGCCTTGTGCATGTCCTGCCTTCTAAGTAGCCAACTGTGCCGTTCTAGTCTTGGACGGAATGTCATTCTTTGCATGTGATTTCCTGTGCTTGTTTAAAAGAAAAAAGAAATTACAGAAAAATTAAGAAGTCATCTCTTCCTGTGGTTATAAACCCTCATTAGCATAAGCTGCCTAGATAGCTGCCCTCAGAAGGCACTTGAACATGTTTGGTGTGCCGTGTGTTATATGCAATTCAGTAACCTGAGAAGTTTATTCCTGTCCCTCAACTGAAATCCCAGAACCAACTCATATTCTGCCTAAAACCTTTAGGGATGGACAGATAGATTGTGTACACATGGGGATGAATTTACTCTCTAATTGTCCTGTTTAAGTCATAGTCCTGCCCTGCTTGACTAACTCCTACCTGAAGGACCAGCAAGTGTTGGTGGCCCAGACTCTTCCGAAATGGCATTTGCTAGTTCCTGCCCACAATGAAAGTCATGCAGGTATTTCCAAATTACCATCACATGATCAAGTGGAGGTACACGTGGGGGGGCAGTATTCAGCAGTGCTTCCCATTTCTTTTGAGGAAATATTTGTATGTTGGGGGTGATTGGGGTTTTCCCATCTCCCCTTTCAGGGAAAGGGAGTCTTTACAGCTGCTCGTATTCTTTTACTGCAGTCAGTCAAGCATCGGTGTTAGAAGCAACCCTTCTGGAGAGAGGAGATGGGATTCAGAGTGCTCCCTGGGAAGTTCTTTCAGTTGATGGTGTTGCGAGCACCAAACGTGAACTGCTGTCAAAACTTGGAGCTGATGTGCTAAACTGAATACTCCTGAAGGATGGCTTGCTGAAGCAAAGATCAAGCCAGGCTCAGGCAGAATTGGTTTCACAGTTACAATGATACATGTGATTTAAACAGAGCAAGTTCTGGTTTCACTGTAGCCTATTAAAACTTACGCCGTTTCACGGCCCTCCAAATCTCTTAACACCTCCTACCAGTATTCTTACTCCACAGCTAGAATAAAGCTTCAATATGCCAGATAAAACATTCTTTCCTTGAAAATGCTGATCAAGCTTTCTTAAAAACCCTAAAAGTATACATGTGAATTTTGCATCATACCTAAAATAGTCTGATTCAATTAGTCACAACGTATTTAGGCCCATGGCACATACAACCTTGATTCCTCTCTTTTTAAGCTATTTGAAGGAGAAGTTTCCCTTTGGTCCCTACTGTGAAAACTTGGCAAATGAGAAACGGCACCCAGTATGGATATGAAAGTCTTATGTACTTACAGTGCCAGTCTTTTCTGTGTGAAGGATCAAGCAGTAAGTATTTCTTCTCTTCAAATAACGTATGCAGACTGGTTGTAAAAGAACAAAGCATGAATCACGCACACGATCTGCAGCAAGAGTGACATGGCAGATACCCGTGGCATCTCACAGTTAAAACCAGCGACGTATCGCTTTGACTTCAAATGTATATTCTGGTGGATGACCTTGCGGCACAGATTTAGGGTATCTGCCTGAGGTGTTTCTTATGTGTGGCATTTTGAGTCTATAGTTCCAGGCTGTAGAGTATTATGAAGGACATCTGTTGGGATCCTGGGGCTGGGCAGAGTTCAGGTACCTCAGATTCCAAACAGCAACTAAAAAAAACCCCAAACCTCTTCAGAGGCCTTGAACAATGCAGATACTTATACTCACTGGGCACCTCTCTGTTTAGTCTGGCAACTCACCAATGCTAATGCAATACAGAATGCAACAGGGAAAGGGAGAAAGGGCCGAGACTCAGTACTCCAGACTCAGTACTCGCTTTGTTACCTGAGCTGCCGGCTCCCGTGCCCCCAGGCTGTGCTGCTGAGATGGGGATCTTGCCTCACAACCACGCAGCTGTGGGAAGAGGGGGGGCTTTTCTCACCCCACCTATTGGAGATCCTCCAGACAGCTCTGAATGTGGATCTTTGAAAGGCTGTTCTTAAGGTCAGGCCCTCCAAGGAACTTCTCTGATACCTGACGAGAAGGTGCCGATTTCCATTTCTAGGTCTGGCTCTTGGTCTTTTAAAAGGTATGACAGATGATGCTGGTTATGCCCGCCTACATCAGGCACAGCCACAGTCACGTTTTATTGCGTGTAAACAACTGGGAGGCCGTGAACGTGAGAGGCCAGCCAGCTCCTCCACGGCCCTGGTACAACGTAGCTAAAAGCTGGATTTGCTGACCACGCCTGTGTCAGCACTTACACTTCGGCTGTGCAGATTTGAAGTATAAAATAATTTTCTAGAAGTTCTCTTGTTTTTATTGATTCTTTGCCAAACAGGAATTAATTGTTACGACCTGCTTAGGCGAACAGGGCTGCTGTAAGGCACAAAACTGCATTACTAACTTCACTGTCAGAACAACAGTACAACGGTCAAATGTCACTTCTGAGCTGCAGTAATATATCAGATTTGTTTTATCCGCTGTGATTTACTGGCACTGGGTTTTACATGCCCATTGCCATCACTGTAGCCACACAGCTCCTCTGATGAATGTATGTTCCACAGTCAGAAGACCGACATAAATTAAGAAGGTTCACGTGCTTCAGAACCCTCTTACCAACAAGACCGTTACTGATTTTCACAAACCAGAAGGGAACACAAAGCAATTTCCAGCAATCTAGCTGTAAATTCAGTGCCCTCAGAAAGGCCCAGAGAAAAATTAGGGTTCAATTATCTTGAGACTTAATTTGGGACCATGGGGAGCCCTAAAGGCCCCCACAGAGAAAGGTTCACAGTGGCCCTAATTGCCATTAACGGTAGAAGTCTTCAATGGCCGCACTTGTAAGTTACGTGCCAGGCAAGTGTCAGGTGCTGCACCTGGGGAGGTCGAACCCCATGCACCAGTACAGACTGGGGGCTGACCTGCTGGGAAGCGCCTCTGCCGAGAGGGACCTGGAAGTCCTGGTGGAGAACAAGCTGACCATGAGCCAGCAGTGTGCCCTTGTTGCCAAGAAGGCCAATGGCATCCTGGGGTGCATTAAGAGAAGTGTGGCCAGCAGGTGGAGGGAGGTTATCCTCCCCCTCTACTCTGCCTGAGTGAGACCCCACCAGGAGTACTGTGTCCAGTTCTGGGCTCCCCAGTTCAAGAAGGATGAGGAACTCCTAGAGAGAGTCCAGAGAAGGGCTACAAAGATGATGAGGGGATCGGAGCATCTCTTCTATGAGGAAAGGCTGAGGGAGCTGGGCTTGTTTAGCCTGAAGAAGAGAAGACTGAGAGGGGTTCTCATCAACATGTACAAATATCTTAAGGGTGGATGTCATGAGGACGGAGCCAGGCTCTTCTCAGTAGTGCCCAGTGACAAGACAAGGGGCAATGGGCACAAACTGAAACATAAGAGGTTTCAGTTGAACATGAGGAAGAACTTCTTTACCTTGAGGGTGACAGAGCACTGGAACAGGCTGCCCAGGGGGGTTGTGGAGTCTCCTTCTCTGGAGATATTCAAAGCCTGCCTGGATGATGTCCTGTGCAACCTGCTCTAGGCGACCCTGCTTTAGCAGGGGGGGTGGGCTTGATCGCTGGAGGTCCCTTCCAATCCCTGCCATTCTGTGATTCGGTGTGATTCTGTGACTACTGCTGCATAAGATAAACTGCAGCATGAGAGCCTGGACCTGAGGTGCTCTCCATGTGGGCTCACACCTAAACCAGTACCAGAAAACAGTGACTCGCACTCCTTGGTTACCTATGGATACTGGTTGTATTTCTAAGCAATGAAGCTGGGCATGGTGGACGGGGACGTCACAAGGCAATATCTCAACGGTGATCCTCCAGTACTCTCCCAGACACACAGGCATCTCACCTGTTGTAAACGTCCAGCCCTTGAGGAATCTTTAAGTTTTTCCAAGTAATTTTTTTTCTTTGCATGTCAACATTTGAATGTGATACAGGGTAGCTGAAAGTTAATGTGTATCATTCAAAGAAGTCTGTTTCCATTTGTTTCTGCTTTGCTATCACATGGGTTTAGATAAGAGTGAAATGACAAGTCTCTCTTGTGACATCTGTCATTTAATCTATCGTGCAAACGTCAGCACGTATCAGATTCAGTCTAAATTTAAGATACACAGTCAAAGCCATTTAGCACATTATGAAAGAAACACAATGAATTTTCAGTCTCTGAGAGGCTCTATCATAGCCTTCATCATCCTGAAAAAAATGGAAAAGTTATGACAAGGAGATTTCTAATGTACAAAAGCAACTTCTAAGAATTGAAAAAAATTAATTAGACTATAACAAAACATCCATGTTCTGGGGCTATCCTGAAACATTTGATGTCTGAAGAACAGTGGAGATCTTTTTAATTCTTAAATTTGTTTGACTGACAAGGAAAGTTGACAGAAACATGTTGTTCCACAGACTGAAGTTCCACAGTGACTTACCCGTAACTTACCTGGTTACAGATTGTTGCACATGGGTCCAGCACTTAACTGGAAGCCAATCCTGATTTTCTGATTTTCCATTAATTTGCAAAGTTGTTTCTCTTAATATTATCAGATGCAAACGATGCATTCTTAAACCCCAAAGCATTTTATTGTAGTGCACAATGTTACATTACAAATATTCTGAACTAGTTTCGCTGCTGTCTTGGAGAGTAAAAAGCAACCATTGCTGGAATTCCTGTTTGAGGCATTGGTGGCCACAGAGAAAACCATGCCCCTTTCAGCCAACTGCTCAGGTGTTTTCTCAATCAAAAGAGGAAGCAAGGTGATGTTGACACTACAGGCAGGCTTTTGTTTTACCAACACGCCTCGCTTCAGCCAAAGGCAACTCTTGAAACATAACCCTCATGAGTATGAATGACTACGGGTAATATTTCGGTGCGCTGTTCTTCCTCCTGTGGCACCTGCTTCCTCATTTTCTTTATTTTTGTGTTTCTCTGCAGCGAAACGTTCCCAGGGTTTTGCTCTTTGAAGATGAGAATTATTTTTATCATCTGCTCCATTTGCAACATGTTTTCCACCTGACCTGCAACCACAACCCCTGGGGTGTCTTCCTAGCTGTGCAAGTTCCTACTACCAGCCATTACGGTTGATGTCCCAGTCACCTTGCAATTTGCTCTAAGAGCCACCAAGACCCCTGCCCGTGGGGCCATGGCCACGTCCTGCCAGCAGCGCCACGGCCACCTCCTGCAGGACCATGGCCACTTGCCGTGGGGCCACATCCACCTCCTGCCAGTGGGGCCATGGCCACCTCCCATGGGGCCATGGCCATCTGCTGCTATCAAATCCAGAAGTTCAAAGAATCAGCTTTCTTCTTTTCCTCTGAATAAGGAAATAATGGTGCTACTCTGAGAACTATAGCCTGACCTCGAGAAAAAAAAAAATCCTCAGATGTGTGGCTAACAGACTGTTAGAACCTAGAGCATATTTAAAATCAATATTCATCCTCAGAGGAAAAGCAAGGAGGTAATGATGCTGGTCCTATCAGATTCACCTCTAATTTTCCTCAAAGCCTTTGTACAATCTAGTGGATTTTCTTTCAGAATACAGCATGGCTATTTCTACTAAGAACAATCTTAGTCATTTGTGATGAGCACCTACTTCCCAACAATTTTAGTGGAAACTAAACGAATCAACTGGGTACACATGAGCAAATAGACAGGTAAAAGGCTCCATGTGGGACAGATTAACCACAAGATTTCCTCGAAGAAGCACAGAGAGAAAATGGTATCAGGGGACAGGAAAACAGAGAGCCATCTCTCTGCAGCTGCAATGCACCTCTCAACAAGGGGTCAGAAGATACCATGTGGTTACTCCAAGTAGCACGTAGAAACTACCAGCTTAACACAGCCAAAGTGGCAAAAGGGAACTAAAATTGGGTTCTCCCTATTGATCTTCTCAGTTCACTTTTTGCATTAGGCTGAAGTTTGGCTATGAAAACAGAATAATCACATTTCGGTTTGGGTTTCCTACATTTGGCATGCTACAAGGCCAAAGGAAGAGAGCAGGCATCAAACCAGCTAACCGCTCCTCTCTGTTGTAAGAAATATTTCTAATCGCATATTTTTTGTAAGATTTCTGCGGTGGTTTGACCTTGGCTGGATGCCAGGTGCCACCAAGCTGCTCTATCGCTCCCCTCTTCAGCAGAACAGGCGGGGAGAGAATGAGATGGAAAGGAAAAAAACCAAACTCGTGGGTCAAGATAAAGGCAGTTTAATAAAGAAAAAGCAAAAGCAAAGGCCACGCACGGTAGCAAAAGGAGAAAAACAAGATTTTATTCTCTACCTCCCATTAACAGGCGATGTCCAGCCACTTCCCAGGAAGTAGGGCTTCAGTATGCATGGTTGTTCCTCCTGAAGACAAAACATCACAAAAGACGAATGTCCCCCCTCCTCTTCCTTTTCCCTTAGTTTCTATATCTGAGCTGACGTCATATGGTATGGAATATCCCTTTGGACGATTTGGGTCTGGTGTCTTGGCTATGTCCCCTCCCAGCCCACTGGCGGTGGTGGGGGAAATGTTGGAGACTCAGCCTTGATGCTGTGCGAGCACTGCCCAGCAGTAGCCAGAACACTGGTGTGGTATCAACACCTTTCTACATACCGATAGAAAGCACAGAGCTACGAGGGCTGCTATGAGGAAAATTAACTCCATCTCAGCCCAACCCAATGCAACTTATTTTACAGTTTAAAGATGCTGCTCCAGCCAGGGACTTATAAACTCTGATGCTGAGTTTCTCAAGCCCAGTTCCAGTACTTGTTATTAAATAATCATCAGCGTTTTACTCTCCATTCTTGGCAGCCCGAGCTCTGGCTATTGTCAACAGCCATCCAGGTCAGGGGAGGCCAGAAAGGAGCATTCAGGGATGAAATAGTCAAGAATATGAAAGATAAATCCATGTTTATTATAAATGCTCATTCAAACAGCTCATTTAGGATTGGAATGCAAAGATATTTTGCTCTATGAACACCTATCAGCACCGCCCCACTACTAGGAAAATGTGATGGCTATAAAATACCTATCAGCGTTCAGATTTTTATTTGCCATGGAGTTTGTCATCATTACAGTAAAACCCAAGCCCTGGGTCAGCACGTGTTATGGGAAAGAGACTTCTTGCTACATCAGCCATACCCAGCCCTCAGACTGAAATGGTATTTGGACCAGAATTCTGACTTCTCACCTTTCATACAGAAACATTTTCATTAGGTGTTTCCCCTGAAATCAGTGAAGCCATTACAGGTATAAAAGAGCATTAAAAATGCATAAAAGTGCTAGAAACCAGAACTGACGGAGCACATGTCAAAGCCCGTAGAAATCAGTAAGAACCACGATGTGAACACAGAAGTCTCCGTGGGCCCTGCAGTTAGATGAACTGATCAACAGCAACACCACGCCTCCGTGTTAAGCGATATTCTGCAGGTATGTATGTAGAAATGGGGGGAAACCTTTTTTTACATAAAAATATACTTTATTTATAGTATGTAGATCTATTTGTACCAGGGTTAAACAAACTGAATTTCACTTTCAACTATGCACGTAACTAAACCGTGAATCAGCTGTAGTATTATCTGTCACAGCGTAATGTGCAAGGACATTTATTTATCTACCACTAGAGTACTCCTTTTCATCTGGTGCGTTAACCCACATACACACATGATGCTTTATTTAATATTGCAGCTGCATAGGTCAACCGCGTCAAGTAGCTGCCAAAGAATTTAAAACCCACTTTCCTATCAAAATTACTGGAAATGTGATAATTTATAAATTATATTTCTCCATCTCTATAAACAACATGCTGAAGACTACTTGTCAAGAGACAACTCAACAACTATTTTCTGGCATAATCCTACATTTGAGAATTTTTAAGTAGCTTTGTACTTTATTGGAGTCTCTCCTGAAACAGTGAATAAAGTCAGAGTCACTCATCGTGTTTGCTTCATTACTACTTGAAAAACCAGCAGCTTCAGAAGATGCCATTCCATTTAACGAATTGCTGATGATCCCCATTGACTGCATCTGTATCGAAAAGAGGAAAAGAAGTACAACTTGTAACTACAACTACAAAAGATCTTTAAAATACTAGTGCAGACGTCAACCGAGGCATCACTGTGCTGGGCTGCTCAACCCCAGACCTTTCGCGTGCACATTGACGGTAGGTGTAAAGCTCCCTTACAGAGAACAGTGTTGCCTTTTTATCTTAACGTTGCCTATACAACCTAAAGGCTAGCCTGAAATGATCTGACATACTAGAAATGCAACAATACTGGAGTATAACTCCATCTGAATTTAAATAGAGGAACCCCTGTTTGGTAATCATTATTTCCTCTTGAACTAATATCACAAATCAGTCTTGAGATTTGTAGCCATTTGTTTTAATGAGTTTTGTCAAGGGCAGCTTCTAACGGGAGCACTCGCAGTGCTGTTTAACCTGGTGAATGCTGAAGGCTGTTATCACCTCCCAGAGGTCCGAGCTTCACAGAGGAACCAAGCTTAGAATTAGTGTCTACCAGGAAAACATGGCTGCAAAACTAATGGGATGCATTTGCATTGTTTGCTTCTTTTTTAAAATTCTATTGCTACTGTGTGGTACGTCCACAGTACAGAGAGTTCAAAACTTCAAAGCTTTCCTTCTTAGTAATTCCTTCAAAGGTGTTTTCGAAAAATAAAATCAGGTAAATACACCAGAAGTGTGTATCTAGTTTAGAGTTTGATGAAGGTCAAGCTTTGAGGTTGAATACCCTGAACTTTAAGGCCATTTTAACCCAGAATCATGGCTGCACTTGGAAGATGGGCTTTGCATCCGTAACTCGGAGTCACCCTGATCAGGGCTGCATTTCAGAGCAGGGTACAATTCCTCCTATTCTGGTGATGAGCTGCTTATCATTTTAAAACTGGTATTTCCCACTTGTGTTCATAAAGCTGAAAGGTGTTCTGCTGGCATGAGGTGTTAGCTTATAATTCACTTTTTAGTGCAACAGATGCCTTGGCAGTGTAGCCACTCCAGAGGACGGACACACAGCCCTCCTTTGTTTAGCCAAAACTACAAATAAGTTTAGATATGAACGCACAAGAAATACAAAGATCAGGACTCCTAGCTAGTAATGAGATGGCAGAAAGGGAAATAACAAAAAATTACATCCATAATTTATATATGATCTGCCAGAATTTGGATTGGAGTTTTGAGATTGTTTTGTGCCTGGCATCTGACTTAAGCAATGCCACTGTCGTCTTGAAGAACTTATCCCAGCATGAAATTGTTGCCTGAGGAAGGAGCTCTTTGCAGCAGACAGCAGTCATACTTGAATTAGTTAGAATCTAAATCCAAATAAAATTGAAAACAATAATGAAGTATTCGCCATGGTCTACCCACATCTCCTCTACTGCCCTAGAAAAGCCAAGCCATTACTGGCTGATATAGGAAGCTGTAAATAGCTCTAGTCTTTGTACTTGTGTCTTTCTTTCATGTATTTCACATGAATAAAATATCGCTCTACACATACGGACATACATAATGCCATCTACCTATCTGCCAATCCAGAAACCAAGTCATATCCTTCAGCTGAAAAATTGCCAGACCTGTAACTAAGCCCACTGTTGGCTGGATCAGAGCCTCTGTTGGCATTAAGGCTACAGCCCAAGTGAGAGCAGACATTGCCCCCCTCCGAAGTCACTCCCACCACATGACTGGTATAAATAAAAGCTACATTGAAAATCTTGCCTTTTCTGTTACTTTTTCAACTCCAGTCTTCAGCTCATGTACCATATTGCTGATTTGCTTAGCTTTGCTAAGGCTGTCATCAGGTAGCTCTTGATGGTGCTCAATATGCTGGTTAAAGTGGGAAAGCGGTTCTTTCCAGGCTTGCAAAAGTTTCAGTATCAAGTGAGTCAGTTCTTCTCTCTTACAAATGAAAAGAGTAAAGAATTTCTCTGTTAGTTTGCAGCAGGTCATATGAACAGTGTTAGTCTCACTGTGAAACCTCAGCAGGGTTAAGATTTACATCTGCAATTCAGTCATTTTCAAATGTTCAGAACTTAAGGATTACTCCGTCTCTGGTTATTTGCTTAGACATAAGCAACACCCAAAAGTTGTATTTGCCTTGCTTTCAGCTTTCTTAAGACTCCTAAGCTCTGTAATACCTAAAACTGTAGAGTACAGCATTAAAAAAATGGTGGCATTCC
>NW_009258386.1:181849-183042 GCF_000687185.1 Egretta garzetta
CGCTCCTCGCCCCCGCCAGTGCCCCCAGCCACGTCGGTCAGAGGTTCACAGCAGGCACACTTCCAGGAAGGTGCCCGAGGGTCACGGCGGCTGCTTCTCTAACAGAAACTCAATGGCCGTAAGCCCTCTCTTGCAACATGAGTTCAGAAACACGGTTGACTGCTTAAAGCTCTCTAAAGCAGGCAAGGCCCCATTTCCCTGTGCCCCTCAAGGGAGGAAAGTGTTTTCCTAAATGTCTTGGGGGAAGCTCCTCACTCCATCAGAACTGAAGAGCAAAACATTAACATTTGCCTCTGTCTGTCCCCTCCTAGAGTTTCTCCTGCTGCTGTATCCTCGACTTTACAATGTTTTTTTCTGTCTAAAGAAACTCTTCCTGCTCTTCTTGAAACTGATAACGATTTTTTTTCTCTTTACCATTGCATCTGTCTAAAACAATTTGCTGTTCTTTTCTCCTTACCTAACTACCGGTTCAGAGATAATGACTGTTACTTCTTTCTCCTGATTGCTTTTTGTACTTCGCAGTGACACTGATTAATTTAACTTATCTGTCACATGCAGAGTTTTCTAAGTTTCTCTTCCACAGAGACTGCCACAACAAAATCAGACGGCTATCTGTCTGTCAGTCATTTGGGCCAAGTACTGCTGCAATACCTCTGTTATAACTAATAAATACGATGTAAGCGCATGGAACCGTATACAGCTTTTTAAACAGATTCATGTGCAATACCTCTGTGATGTGCACCTGCTTGGGGTCACAACTTACCGGCTTCTGCAGTCCAACTGTTGATGAAGCACCGGACGCATGAGAACCCCTCCGCCCAGCTCCAGCCTGACCGGGGCAGGGGATAACCACAGCCTGACAGGTGAGGCATTTGGGGGCTCTGACGGGACAGGGGGTATTTTCCCCTTTCTTCAGGTGGGGGAGAGGTAGCGGTGTGACCCGCAGAGCCCCTCTCCAGCCCCCCAAACCCCCGGGGCCCCCCCGCCCGCCCCACCGGACGCATGAGAACCCCTCCGCCCAGCTCCAGCCTGACCGGGGCAGGGGATAACCACAGCCTGACAGGTGAGGCATTTGGGGGCTCTGACGGGACAGGGGGTATTTTCCCCTTTCTTCAGGTGGGGGAGAGGTAGCGGTGTGACCCGCAGAGCCCCTCTCCAGCCCCCCAAACCCCCGGGGCCCCCCCGCCCGCCCC
>NW_009258386.1:183730-184230 GCF_000687185.1 Egretta garzetta
GGCGTGGGCAGGTCTGCAGCAGCAGGGCCACCGCCGCCGGAGGGGGTGAGGTGTGGGGGGCTGAGAGCAGGCGGAGGAGCTAAGCTGGTCAGTGGTAACGGGGGGTGCATGCAGGACTCAGAGAGGAAATTAGAAAGGCAAAAGCCCAGCTGGAATTTAACCTGGCCACTGCTGTAAGGGATAATAAGAAGAGTTTTTATAAATATGTTAACAGCAAGAAGAGAGCCAGGGAGAACCTCCATTCTCTAGAGGATGCAAGGGGGAACATTGTCACTAAAGACGAGGAAAAGGCTGAGTTACTCAATGCCTTCTTTGCCTCGGTCTTTAATGGCCCGATGAGTTATCCCCAGGGTACCCAGCCTCCCGAGCTGGAAGATGGGGATAATGAGTGGAATGAACCCCCCATAATCCAGGAGGAAGCAGTCTTTGACCTGCTATGCCACCTGGATATCCACAAGTCTATGGGACCGGATGGGATCCACCCAAGAGTGCTGAAGGAG
>NW_009258386.1:184938-220875 GCF_000687185.1 Egretta garzetta
GCTGAATATGAGCCAGCAGTGTGCCCAGGTGGCCAAGAAGGCCAATGGCATCCTGGCCTGTATCAGGAATAGTGTGACCAGCAGGACAAGGGAAGTCATCGTGCCCCTGTACTCGGTGCTGGTGAGGCCGCACCTCGAATACTGTGTTCAGTTTTGGGCCCCTCACTACAAGAAGGATGTTGCATTGCTGGAGCATGTCCAGAGGAGAGCAACCAAGCTGGTGAGGGGTCTGGAGCACAAGTCATACGAGGAACGGCTGAGGGAACTGGGGTTGTTTAGTCTGGAGAAGAGGAGGCTGAGGGGAGACCTGATCGCCCTCTACAGCTACCTGAAAGGAGGCTGTAGGGAGGTGGGGGTCGGCCTCTTCTCCCTGGTAACAGATGATAGGATGAGGGGGAATGGTTTGAAGCTGCGCCAGGGCAGGTTTAGGTTAGATATTAGGAAAAACTTCTTCACTGAAAGGGTTGTCAGGCTCTGGAATGGGCTGCCCAGGGAGGTGGTAGAGTCCCCATCCTTGGAGGTATTTAAAAGAAGGATAGATGAGGTGCTTAGGGATATGGTTTAGTGGTGGGATGGCAGGGTTGGGTTAACTCGATGATCTTAAAGGTCTTTTCCAACCAAAGCGATTCTATGATTCTATGACCCCAGTGGGGGGCAGGAGGGGCAGGAGAGAAGCCTGGCCTCATGACATTCACCTCTTCACCATCTCTTCTAATCACACGGTTAAGATCAGATCTGCTTCTGGTCAGAGGGAAGACCACTGAAGGTGTGATGGCTGGGGACTGCACGCTCGGTGCTGCAAGCGTGCCTGCAGGTGGCTGGCGATGCCCCATATGGCTGAAAGGTTAAGGGAGTAAACACAGTGAAGCGCTCGGATCAGGATCTCCGAAGAGGTGCAAGTCCTACAGACCCAGTTGCTGTCCTCAATTTATGGGCGTGAGATCCTCAGCAACCCTGCAAGACATCTGGGGAAAGTTGAGGTGTTTGTCACAAGGCTTGCAACTGACGTGTCAAGCTACAAGCCGCTTCAAGCTGACCAACAGGGGAACCTGAGCACAGGGCCTTTCTGATATGTTTTCTGGGTTTTGGCATCCCACTTGGAATTCAGTGGGAACAGCTCCGGGTCTGGCAGAGCTGAAATCAGGCACTTTCCTCTGCCTGTTGCTATTCCAGTCTGAGGTTGGCCAGGGGACTGCCGCAGCTGGTGTCTCTTACAACATGGAGAATGGGTCAGCTCTGCCCTTGTTGAAGTTTTTTCACTGCTGAGGGAGCAATCTCCTTAGAAATGAGGAAACACTTGACACGGAATTGTCATCTTTCTTCTGTGACTACCCCAGTCACTATGCTAGAGTTGTGTACTTGTTTTCCAACCCCCTGTGTTTGCATCTGTTTAAGGATTTGGCTTTTTGTTAACAAGACAGATTTTTAAGTAGGATAAAAAGAGATTTAGATCTCCTGTTGCCCAAAGGACGATTGAAAAGACAGAACATGAGAAGGAATATTCAAATGTCTTTCTCACCCAGTTGACATCGCCTTTGTTCATGCAGACATCTGGAAGGGAAGTTATTCCTCCCTGAGAGCTGCCCACAAATCTTGTGTCCTTCCAGGGAACTTGCCTTGCCATGACGTGCTCTGAGCTAGCTAGGTTTGATTTAGTTAAGTGAGTGCAATCTCCAAAAAGAATTTCCTTTTTTCTTGACAAGAGTTGGACCCATATAAGCAAATATTAGAAATCTCACTACTGAGCCAGTGCACACGCTCCTCAGCCTCGCCCAGCAATACAGCTTAGCCAGCCCTTCAAACCAATACATCTCTGAACCCGAGGCCAAACTCACTTCTCTCAAATTCCTCCAAGTCACTTCTGAAGTTTGATAGCACCATGGGTCCATAGGATGCTTTTTATCCCTCATTTTCTGGATTTTCTAAAATTAGTTTAAAAAGCCCTTCATTAAGATGCACTTAATGAGCTGCACGGAGGTTGTTCTTATTCTCTTACCTCTGCTTTATCTCGAATGAATAAAACAACGCCGTTAATTTCAGTGGTTAGAGCGGCTGAGCCAGTTCTTAATAGGGATCATACAGGAAGCCTTGGCAATAGCTCTGAGCTCTTTGGTAGCTGATAAAATACTTCTGGCTTGTGGTCCAACTGAAGTCTTGGAATATTAGCATTATTTTGGTAACAGAAAATGAGCAATCATGCATATGACAGGATCTGAAAAACACTGGTAGTGTGCGTATGGGAAGCACGTAGATCAGTAATTTATTTTTATTGGCCAATAGCCATTTTCTTTTGGTTTTCACATGTCTAGGAGAAATCCTGACATATGCAAAACTTATCCTAGAAAAAGGTGCTTTAAAATGTTAAGACAATTTTTGAGTTATGAAGGAGCTGTGAACTTGTGCTGTGTAAAATGTAAATGACTCGCACAGCAAAAAATGCAGTGCAACTTAAGAGGAAAGAATCTACAATAAATGGTGATGTTTTATTTAAGGTCCCAGTTTCTAAAATGAATGATGTTTTCTTAACCAGTGATATATCAACAAGCAACGAATTGGTTTTTCTGGCTCTTCACAGGTACTTTAAGTTTGTAGATGGCATCAAACTGGAAGAAGTCACCTGCATTTTAGAATGTAACGTGATCTTGAAAATTAGAGAAATGGCCTGAAGAAAGTAGGGTACAGTTCAGTAAAGAAAAATGAAAAGTACTGTACTTAGACCGGAGCTCAGGCTGCCCAAATACAGAATGAGGCAGCTGTTGCACAGAAGGGGATCACGACTTGTAAGAACAAGCTGAACCTAAGTCAGTAGTATCTTACTGTTGCTTTGCATTGTTTATTTATTAATTTCTTTTGCAACCTGGGCTACGTGCTCTGAAGGAGAGCTCCTCTGCCCCACCTTGCATTTGTAAGGCCTCCACTAGAATATCGTGTTCAGTGTTTGACATCCCATTTCAAGAGAGGTATGGGCCAGATGGAAAGAGCCCAGGGGAGAAAAACAAGAATGGCCGAAGGTTACCCCTCCGTCTCCCCCTGCCATGGCCTATAAGGAAAGACTGAAAAAAGTGGGGTTGTTTACTCTCTAGCAGGGAAAGACGGGGCAAGGGTACAGTTTTAGATGGGCAGAAGGTAGCAGCAAAGAGGAAGGGAATCAATTATTCACCACATTCATTATGGATACGAGATATAATGGGATTATATGGCAATAATGGAGATTTAAATTAGACATTAGAAAGAACTTCTTAATGGTTAGGAGAGCTAAGGACTGGAACAGATTGCTCAGGGACACCATGAAATCTCCATCATTATCTAACCTTTCTTATCAACTTCCCAACAATTTTCAGACAGTCAGCAGTGGTGTTCATCCTGCCGTGGGCAGGACGGTGAGTGGGCAACATCAGGCTTCTCCCCCTTCCAGCCTGCCAAAGTTTTATAGTGCAAGACCAACTGGAGTTCATTGTGTATTCAAAATCACTACTAAATTTGCATCATGAAGGAGTAAAAGCTGAAACAAAAAGGTTTGTTTCAACCAAATACCATCCACTATTGATTTGCTCTTTTCCTATGACAGCAACAGGCATATTTTTACGGCACAAGGAGGGGCAAGTCACATGCTTTTGCTCTGAAAATGAATAAAGTGATACGGAAATCATATAAACTGGATCTTAGAAGTGAAATGAAAAAAGACCTGACCACCCACGTGAAGGAGTCAGCCGTTTGCTGAAGGCTGGATCACAGAATGATGATTTTTCCTAGCTCTATAAAGAAAAAGGCATAGTTCTGCTTTTACCATTGCATGTAGAAGTGTTTGGCTTTTCTCATTTCTAATTACTCTGCTTTTCTTTCCCACACTGCAGTCACATACTAATCACTAAAATTCCTGAGTTTGTCTTGATTTGGATTACCCTTGATTGTTGCAGCCTTGAAAATCCAAAGACATAGACAATACAAGGTGAGTAGGAACAGGTATTATTTTTCACTGGATGAATTGGTATAGCTGGAAAAAGCAGAAACAAGCTTTCAGGCAAATATGACCTTTTTCAGAGTGAATCTGAAAAACTGCCCATTTGCCCAACTATCCTGTTTTTTAAAAATTAATGTTAGCAAACCTCGTCTTGCTCTTGGTTGTATATTTCTTGCCTTTATATCTTTCTTCTCCTTCCTCTCCCTCTTTCTTCACAATATAAACATTCTTTCCTCATCTTAAAACAACAGTCCGTGTCTCCATGTGTCTCTCTGGGCAAAATCCTTCTCCACCCTCCATCTCTTTGAATAACTCTTCATTCGTCGAAAGCTTGTTTACATTCATCAGGTAGATTTCTCTCCCTTTTATGCTCTTTTCAGTCATGTTCCTCTGTTTTGATCTCCACTGAATCTGCTTCTGTTTATATCTATAACGACTTTCTTTAATCAAAGCTCTCAACTGTAATCTCCTATAAAGCTTCCTGCTTTCCTTGTCCTCTCTTGGCTTCTACAGCTATACCCTTCACTGTTTCTCCTGCTGCTTCTGTAGTTTCTTACACAGAAAACCCTCCCCAACTCTTCTGCAGTTTTATGTGAAGGTTTTACAGGATTCTCTCTCACCTTTTACAATCTCATCAGCAAAAGCAAAAATTCAGTTACTGCTTCTTACTGCCACTTGGAGGCCTGCCTTCCTGCTCCATATTGGTCTCCTTATGTCCAAACAGAAATCTCAGCTTGCCTCTTCAACATGTGTTTTTGGGTGCTTGGCTTTCAGCTCAAAAGTAAAAGAGCTGAGGGAAACCACAGCTCCTCTTTTTTTTTTTTTTTTTTTTCTTTTCTATAAAGCATTTTATTTTGATTCTCTATGCACCTCAGAGAGCCTGAATTGGAGATGTGTGTGTGTTTAGTATGTATGCTGATGCCTTGGATCCATGGCATTCCAGAAAAAGAGTTTTGTTGAAGATGGGCCTAGGCTGCTGGAGCTGCTTTATGCATTTGCCATGTTAATTTGAGGAAGATGGTTCAACAGAATAAAGTGTAGTGCTGCCAGCTCTCCTTCCACAGTCCCACCTTGTTCTCTCCTGCATTCCTTATAAACTTATACCCTTACTTGGACCCAAGAAATAACATCCATAAAAGATCTGATCCTCCCTTCAGCACTCTGGAAAACCAGGTATTAAAATAAGGATTTTTCCTGGGGAGGGCCAGGCCTTTATTGGTCAAAATTCTAGAGGGAAGGATCTTCCCATCCTTCATTTGCAAAATACTGAAGAGAAACATGTATTGAGAGCATGCATGCGATGCTCTTCCAGTCATTCAGGATAGGATTTCTCTCCTCCAATTTTAGGCATCTAGAGTTTAGAAATGAGCACTTTCTGAGGTCCATCTGGAGAGAGGTGCCCATCACTAATCTCTGGTGGTGCCTGGTTATGTCTGTTGATTGCCGGAAGAGTTTAGGGCGATGAGCACAGACTAAGTTAGGGCAGAGGAGTCTCATTTTCTGCAGATGTAGACTAGGAGCTGTGGGAGCATGTGCTTGACACACGAAGTGGAGCAGGAGTGCTGCTTCTCCTGTTACAGATGTTGCATGTTTGCCTCCTCCAGGGCTACAAAGATTATCCTTAGCAGCCAGGAAAACATCCTTCTTACTATTTGTGACAGTGACGGTAGCACCCAAGTGGAGAGAAACACGTTTTTTGAAATATCTGTGCTATTCCAGCTCTCTGGAGAAGATTAATTCCTTAGATGACTACTTATCAGAACGAACTGCTGTGCTATTTTAGGGAAAAACTATGCATATAAAGATTAAGTAAAACTAATGATACAAACCCAGTTAAAAATTCAGGTACTTAAAGTTTTGGAGCCCATTGTTATACATCCTGCTAAGGAGGTAGAATCAATTGTGTAAGGACGGCTTGGGGTCTATGTGGAGTGTCTGAGCTAAAAATTGCCATGTTAAGGAGATATTACTGTAAATCAGTAATTTCCACCATACTAAGCATCACACAAGTCAAGTAGGAAAATCAGTGTCTCAATGTTTTATTTATGAAGTGATGTTTCTTATGGATATTGTTTCAATTTGTTTTTTAAGAGGAGAACATTTCTATTCACGTCGCTGTTGACTTCAGTGGGATTGCTTGTGATGTGTGAATTTAGTTTCACCTGATAGTAGATTTACATAATATTAATGATTTGGAGGTATTAATCCAATCACAGGGAAAGGCAGTTTCTATGAAAACTCTTATCATCACTGAAACTTGAAAGGGTAATATGCCCTATGAGTTCTTGACTTTGACTTTGAATTTCGGATCCTATTCTACATTTTTTGGGGGGTGAAATTCAATTAATTCCATTTTAAGTTATGTGTTTTGTATTATATATTGTATGTTTTAATTTTACAACACTTGAATGTGGCCTGGAGAAACAAACTACTCAATTTTAACACAAAAGGTAGAACCTATAATTAAAATATTTAATATTGTTTAGACAATGAAACATTAGGAGAAAATAAGCTCTGCACTCTGGGATGTACAATTCCATTGAAGAATGCATTTACTTATAGAAGTAAAATATAAAGTTAAAAGGATATATAAATAGATTTAAAAAAGAGAAAGTCATGACTGAATCCTATCTTTTGAATATCTACAAATGATCTTACTGACTAAAAAAGATGAGAGATGAGACGTTGTATTTTACCAGCGATGGATTTTGTGAAATGTTTCAATGGTGCTTCATTTTCCTCTAAACTACTATAAAAGAAGCCAGTCTTCTCAAAACAAGCCTCACCCTAACTGTAAAGGTGCATCCTTTCTACTCCGTACAGGGTCCATATAGGACAGTCTGTATAGTACTTCTGATGTGCTGTAACATTAAATATTTCAAGCTTAGCCATGTTTCTCCTGATATGAAAAGCATCACTACTATGTCAGTAGGACCAGTAGTAGCATAGCAAAGAAGTGTGTTAAATTTTAAAGGAGATGGACTTGTATTTGGAGTAACCTTTTTTGAACGTAAAGGTAAAATTACACATTAAATGTTTGTGAGTGCACAAAGCAAAAATGCATTCTTTAGCTTATGATCAGAAATCATTTGGAGACAAATTTCAGGCAAGGGCATTACCCCAGATCTGAGATTTTTAAGGAAATAAAGATATCTCCATCATACACTGGAGGCAATCTCAAAGCGATACCCTAGTACCCACTGACATCTCTAGCAGGCTTTGGCTCACTGTAGTCAACGCTGGGTTAGACCACCATGCTGGTATAGCTCCACTAACTTTGATGAATTTACTTTTGCTTCACACTGGTGTTAGAGACAGGGTTCATATCCTCAGTCTGTATTATTAAGCATGCACAGTTGAAAATGAGCTGTGACCCCCGGGGTTAGTTCTGTAACACCTATCTGGAGAAAATACATGTGATGTCCTCTGTTTAGGAAATCAAATTATTTAGAGCATTAAGTTAAGTAGAAAGGAAGACACTAGCAATACCTTATGCACGTTCTGTTTTTTCAGGACTGTCCACAGATTTGAAATGCTGCTTCATTTAAATTGTGACTTCCCATCTGCCACCATATTGAAATCATCATTGTAGAAGAGAAGCATGCCAAAGGTACCAAAGGTCCAAGTTTTTTACGAGTGTAGTATGGACATAAGTTAACTGCAGTTCATTTAACATCTGGCTAATGTCAGGTGTTTCCAAGCTGTGCCTTCCCCACTGGCATAATAATATTTTACAGCATAAAGTAGTTGGCAAGATCTCAAGCTTTGCTTTTTTATAGCAGGACTCATGGGCAAAATGACATAAATAAATGAGTCCTCCATGTTGTCGAATACTTTGTAATTTCTGCTATGTTATTTTCATATTCTCAAATATTATAAAGAAATTTGTTATTATAAAATGCTCCTTATAGCAGTTGAAAATACTAAGTGGGCTATGGAATCTTCCTTTGCATTCCTCATACATACAAGTGTAGTAGCCTTTAATGGCATGACCGAATCGTACTTTTTTCTCAAAGTTTCTCCTTGGTTTAGTATACTGTATTCAGCTGAATAAGCAGCTATTTGGTTTTGTTTTCTTCTTGTTCACTGTGTACTCCCATGCCTTATTTATTGCACACCATTCAAACCCATTGGGAATACGTAATCATTTTCCTCCTGGATTCTCTCTATTGTTCTTGAATATCTGGCTGTTCACAAGCATTCATTTATTACCACAGCATATTCCTGAGGTGAGGGGATGCTATGGTGCCCATTTTACAGATAAGTGAAGAGGCATGGTGAAATTAATATACTTATTTGGCTAGTCACTTAGCAATGCAAAGGACATGATTAGTACTTGAGAAATAGCCTCACATCAGATTATGAAAAACTTCATATTGAATTACTACCTTTACTGAACCCAGATGTAAAAATCTTTTGTCTAGGTCCTAGCTCTGCTGTTCTCAAGATACTTTCTTTTTCCCCCTAACATAGGGGGAAAATATGTAGCTTCACCGAGCTCTGCTTGGAACCCTGAGGTCTGTTTTCAGCCTTTTCTTTTAAGGTAAGAAATTGATAGCAGTGGTAAGTTGTCGTCCATTTGTGGGGAAAGGGTAAAGAGATTTGCTGATGTTAAGAGCTTAGTGACACCTGGGAACATGTTGTTCCATCTCAGCTTGTAAAGGGGCTGCGCTGTAGTTGGATACAACTGATCTCCATTTCAGTCTTATCTCTTTGGTCGCGAGACACAGACACAGTATGACCGACTATGCCTAGTATCTCGATATTTTCCTCAGTTCTCCCCCGCCTTCTTGTTTTGAGATACCTGTTCAACCTGTTGCATCCTTTCTTCCTACCTCTTCTAGCAGTCATCTCCTCAAACTTAGCTTCTACTTATCCTGGCTGCCCCATAACCTGTCTTCATTAACCGCTGATCTTCATTCCCTTCCTTGCACCAGACTTATTGCCCTATTCTATTTGCCATCTCCCTAGTCAGGCCTGAGGCTTGGTAAGATATACCTGAAGCGTGGTAGGACAAATGCAGGCCCTGCTTTCCTCCACCTGTGCTTCGCAACCTGCTCTACACAAGACCGGTCCATATCCTCTCTGTATCTGAATCAGGCAGATTCCTCTTCAGGGCTTCACAGCACAGCGTGGAAGCAGAGGCAATGCAGGTGAGATGTTGCATACTCTGAATACAAGTGTCATGGCCAAGGCCTTTAATCTTGTAGTAGTTTAGATCTGCATCATCTCTGTGATGGAGGATGCTGAGTGGAGATGGGATTGCTTGGAAAGTTTGCAGGTAACACCAAGAATGTTATATTGCATGTATAAACAGTGTTTTCCAAAGGGTTACATTTTGGCCATGTGAGGGTGGATTTGCTAAAGCATAAAAATACCTATCCCAGATATGAAATCAACTCCTGATACCACGTGTTCGATCTCTGCTTTGAAAGAGGAGTATGAAAGGAGGGTACTGGAATTTCGTAAGGCAAATGTTGCCCAATATTGAAACATAAACAAACAGCCCTTTTCCACATATCTCTTTAGTTGGAAACACACCTAATAATTCAGACTGAAGTCTTTCAGAAATTCAAAAAACCTTCACTAGATCCTGAATTTTGATAATTTGAATCTAAAAAAGCAAGGCTTGGGAAATTATAAGGAATTGGGAACCAGGAAAGTATGGAACCTCCTTTGCGACAGGTACTGTTATCTGCCTAGAGTACAATAAAAAAATAACAGAAAGAGATGAAAAGTAATTTTTATTATGCAGTTCCCTAATCATCTTTGAGGGCTGTGTATCCAAGATGCTCTTCAGTCCTAACACCTTTCCTACTTTTCCTTTGTTTAAGGAAGAGTGGTTGAGGATTTTCTGAGTTGCTTCCATGAGGGGTATTTTCTTATTTAGCCCCACTGAGATGCCAGCATGTGGACCAGTGAGCATGGGCGGAGTGAAAACAAGATGCAGAAACAATTTCCTCTGTCATGTTTTCCAATTCTTTCATTCCAAGGAAGAATGCAAGTAAAGTAGCAGGCAGTTGGCCCCTTTATCCCTGCAGAACAAAAACCAAGGAGAAAATTGACTTTTTTTTTTTTTTTTTTTTTTTGCCAGGAGTTCATACCTGCATATGTGACAGGAACAGTCTTTCCTGTTTTCCTCGATAAATATTTTTCCTGGATTTGCATTACCACTAAGATTCCCTGTCCTGAAGCTCACAGGATGCTTGTGCAGGGTGGCTTATAGCTGTCCTGTACATGATTTCTGCTGAAAAAGTTCTGTTCCCTTAGTTCAAAGGCTCTTCTAGTCCCTGCTGACTACACAGGCAGGGATCGGGGGAGGTAGAGATCTCTTTCTCATAGGAAGCAATAACAGTATGCACTATCCCACTTAGGGGTTAGGAGGTGCTTTTTGATTATTTACAGATGAAAGAAACACTGAGTGGAAAAGTGGCTTATCCAAGGTGGTGCAAGTTTTCCTGGCTAGGAATAAAATCCCTGCCTTTCAGTTCCTGTGCTCTAGGCTCAGGAATCCTTCCCTGAAGAGACTGGGTGCTCCTTGCTGAGGCAGGACCGGTGCATGTGCTTCTAACATCTATGTTCTGGGATCTGTGGGAAGTTCCAAATTGTACTCTTGTAGCTTTTTAATAAATAGCGTATAAAATGACAAATTATTCAGAATCCGAAAAGAAAAATTGCTCCCTCTTCTTCTCTTAATGTTGTTTTTCTAGAGGTTTTTTTTTGTGTGTTTCCAAATCACTGACTTGTACTTCCATTTATATTCACATGCTTATGGGCTTTATTCTTCTGTCATTCCCTGACTGCAGCCACGTGACAACATAACGATAGTGAGAAAGCCTGCAGGTTTTCTTACCAAACTGCTGCAAACCATTTAATAGATTGGAATAAGTGGCTAACCTTCCACTTTCTTATGTAAGATGATGAACATAGATTATTTATAGAGGCCGCTGTCTCTAAATTTGTTTACTGTCACATGGAATGTGTGTCTGTCTTTCACGTGTCTCTGTCAAAACTCCTTGGAAAACTTCAACCTGGCATCAAATGTTAAGAACCCACTGGTCCTGTTGTGTGTTGTAGTTGACAAGGATGAAAAATGGCACGCTTTTAATAAAACAAATTGGAATGATTAATTGTATATCTATATAAAATTATCATGCTCGTATGTTTACATCTAACTCTTGCCAAAGGAAATCATTAAATACCAAATTACTGTAATGTAAGATAAGGCTTCATTTCAGTGTTTTCTAATAATCCTTTGCATTCCCAGGATAGGAGTTAAAATGGGTGGTCAGAATATCGTTCTAAAAAGAAGAAGTGGTCATTCAAGGTAGAATTTGCTTTCCCCCGTATCTGCGGTAACTGACCTTTGTGTGAAAGAGGTGCGGAAAAGTACAAGTCCTCCTACTCTGAATCAAGGCTAACTGGGCAGGAATACAAGATTCTTCCAGTCTGTTCTCCTCACCTTCTTGTATTTCTGAGAGAAGGAGTAATCATCTTTACTACACTCCATACTGGAACCATAGGATCTGTGCAACTGCAGGCTTCTTCTGGACTGCACTGTGGGGACCAGTGTGTCACTTGCCAAGATCTCCACACCTCTTGGGAGCAACCTTTCTTGCTCCAGCCAAGCCCAGGATCCAATGGGAGGAGGAGGCCAAGCGCAGCTCTTTCTTGTGCACTGGTCCTCAATCTGATGCTCCTCATGCTCCATTGGCACTATGGCCTTGTGCATCTCAGTGTGCCTGGTCCTGTCACGAGCCAGTGATATTTGAATGACAGAATTTAAATCACAAGTGACAGGAAGGGTTCTTAGCCAGAAAATGTTTCTGAAAATGCCTGTCGATGTCCCTGATTTATATACCAGGCACCCTATCACCTCTTAGTCCATATCTGCTGCCAGGGATGAGTTGTTCCAGCTGCAAGTAGTCAGGGTAGCGACTGTCAGAAGAAAGGGGAATTGCAGCTTTAAGCAGTACACAGCCAAGTGCAACACTGGCATGGAGAAGACTTTTCCTCCTCCTGACTCCTCTCTGATCTTTCTGACCACAAGATGGAATAGAAGGAGGAACGACATGTGCAGAGGCAAAGTGACCAAGGAAAGGCCTGCTATGGAGCGTAATGGTTTGTGTTTGTGATTAACTCCATGATGTTATAAGACTCCAAGCCTAACTGGTCTTGTGGTGGTGTGTGGTATGCGGTCTGAGCGCCCCATTCGGCCGCATCCCTTTCTGAGGGGTTCATAAGTCTGCCTAAGGTGTAGGTGACTGGCTGTTCAGTAGCCTTAAGGCATATCTGAGTAACACCCAACTCTTTTCTTATTGAGTGTCCAACATGGTAAAGTATATGGTGCTGAAAGAAGAAAAGAAGTGGAAAAATGATCTGGAAAAAATTGGCTTAGGCTAAGAGAAAATCTTAGAAGGAAAAAGTAAACAGCGTTACAAAAAATGTAAGCCCAGTTGGAAGGAACTAATGGACTTTCCTGCAAAAATGGCTCTAATTGCTTTTCCCTGCAATGGCAAAGAAAAACATGAAGCCTGGAAGGAATGGGAGAAATAGAAAGGGAAGCAATTCTAAGGGCTAGCTACTCTGGTGAAAGGAGGAAGATCTTGGTGGAGGGGGGGGGGAAGCAAAATGTTCAGTGTTTCAAGCTCACTGCACAGACTGGTCTGTCATTCAGCAAGTGAGAAGAGTGAGCAAAGCTTTCCTCAGCTCTGAGGCAGGCCAGAGAAAGCTTTGTGTTCCCATCCCTTCTGATTTACATTTCCCATTTCCCTGACAAGAAGACTGTTAATAGTGTTGATTTTTTTTTAAAATCTCAGCTGAAAAGAATTTTATAGGAAGAAAAAAGAGAAGAAAACCCAAGACTATGCTTTTTTCAGCATTGTCCAATGGATGTGTCGTGGGAGTTTTCTGTTCTTAGGCAGGCAGGTATTTTAGTTCATGTTTGTAACAAAATTTAATGAACCATCACATGATCACGTAGAAAACTGTATGTGGCATTAAGAAATAAGTTGTAATTGTGTGTCACCAGCTATCAATGGTCTTTAAGAACTGACAATTCCCATCAGTGAAAAATTGTCCTAGACTTTGTAGTGGAACATGTGAACCCTGAAGGAACCATTACAGGCAGAGTCATTAGCAAATGCTCATTTCTTTAAATTACAGACAGAATATGTTGACAGTGAAACTTAATTGCCAAGAATGTATTTGGTTTAGAATTACTGAACCAAATACTAGGAGAATTTTACAGGGAAGTATGTCGTCACACCATCTTTCTTATTTAAATGGGGGCATTAATCATCATGCTACAAATCCAAAGCTGAGCAAGAACAGATCTGTTTGGTTGTTTTTTTTTTTTTTAATGTGTACAGTTTTTGAACTATTTCATCATTCTTCTCTCCTAATGTGGCATTAGTATTTTCCTCTCTATCTGCCACTGTCAGGTCTATCATGTAAGTGTATGTAAGTGTACAAGGCACGAAGTGTGAGATTAAGTAGCCATACTGAGTTATAGTAACTATTTGCTTGAATAGCAGTATAGGTAGGCCTGAAATAATGTAATTAATATGGTGTGGTTGCCTGCTTCTTTGTCGGTGGAAGAGTATGTCTTTAGAAGGGAAAATCTGTCAAAGAAAATGAATATAAAGACATCAGCTCTGCAGAATATGAAAATATACGTGTGACTATGAAGGTATGCTAGTTGGACTGATCAGTCTGATGGCTGCAGGATTATTCAAAGTTACACGTGAATACCTTTTGGAATTTAAGCCTGAGATCTTAAAGGGTAGATCCAGATAAGGCCGCCTGCAGCTGTGGAGAATTCAGGCCCCATGCGGTGGTGTGAAAGGCTGATGGCAACAAGGAAGCTCTGCAGAATCACCTCCGATATTTTAGGAAATGGCAGCTGAAATTAAATACTCACAGCTGAGATTTTCCTTTTACTTGGGATTCTCATTCACATCCAGAGCTAATATAAAACTAACTCCAGGCGAGATTTTAAAGGAGTTCCCCATTTGAAGTAATGACTATTTATAATACTAGTGATGTGACAAATAATATTAACTAGAATGAGGATTATTAAAGTCTACAGTGCTGGTGAATAGGTTGATTTGCTATTTTCTCTGTAGTGTGCATTGCATACACTTTAATGGGAGACATCTGTGTTTTGGAGTCACGTTGTTGCCTAAGTAGTCTGGCATTTATCGGATGATTTTTCAAAGGGACAGAAAAACAGAACAGCAAAGGGATGGGAAAGTCAGTGGGAGCTGGAGTCAGGGTCTTTGAAAATGTTCTCTTTAATTGTTTCTTAGGTAATGTGTAAATATTGTCCATGAAGTTCAGTCTATTGTTTAAGAAGTTAATATTTTGTCTTTGCCCATTAGCAAATATTTGACTCATACAATTCAAATAATTAAAAGTGTGCTTCAAGCATGAACACGTGTGGAACTAATTTTTGACTGGTGTCCCTATCATGTGGTAGATTTTCAATGATTAGGAGGCATTGAATGAGTCACTTCATAATGCAAGGTTAAATAAGGATGACCTTTACTGGGGTTTATTCTGTCTTGAAGGGAAGGAGGTCACAACACAGATTTTCCTCCATTGCTGTGTAAATTCACCTTAATTTTGACCTGCAGCAGTAGCCTCTAGTGAGGCAATAGGGAATTTTAGTTTTATACTTAATTAATTTTTAGTCATCCTTTGACGTGGGATGCTGGCCTTACTGCTTTTGTCGTAATTTGTGGTATATGTCAGTTACATGACAAAGTGAAGTTGATTTGAATTAAAGGCTACCAAAGGCCACCAAATGCAAGTCAATTATAAGCAATAAATCCAAAAGCAGTGTAGCATTAGTGGCTTATCTTGTTACAAATAGATTTTTTTTTCCAGAAGCAAACATGCTTCATATCTATTGCACATGGTATGTGTTGCCTTTACTGTTAGTTCAGTTTTTTATCATAGTTATTTGACACAGCATCACTGACCTCTGTGGGGCTGTGTTTGCTTGCAGCAGTGGATCTTCCAACTCTAACGAGAAAGTTTGATGCTTTTGCCTTGCAGATTTGAGTTTCTTTCTCTCTTCTGCAGAGATAAATACTCCATAACACTTCTGAAAAGAGAAAACCAAGGAGGACATCAGTGAACTGAACAGAGGTGTGTGTTGGGTGGCAGAAGCATGGAGCTATGGTTAGGTATTTGATAGCGGCTAAATACCAGCCTCCGGTTAGCGGCATCCCAGTCAGCCATTGCCTCTGAGGGCAAAAAGTGGTGGTATAGCATTTTACACTCAATTGGAGCTTAAGGAGGATCAAGGACCAGGACGGCAAGGCTGAAGGTGATGGCAAAGTGTTGCTAGTGAATCTGGGGTTAGTACTGAGCAACTTAATGGATACAGGGACACTGAAGCTGATGAAAGGCAGCATCAGGAAGATCAATAACAGAGAGATGCACAAAACCATAGTGGGAATGGGGAAGGGAGGACTGACTGCCCCGTAGCACCATTTAGCAATTAGGATACACTGACACAGGACAGAACTACAGGCAGATCATGGTCTCTGGTAAGTGAATGGCGGGGACATGATTCAATGGAAACCCAAGGAGGGAAGATGGGGCCATTCAGTCAATTTGTGAGGATATTTGTGGACCAGGTTGGAGAGAAGAGCACTATTAAGAGAGAGCAAATGGAGAAGTACAGGGCTGGCTCACTTACAAGCAGAGTGGGTCACTGAGAGTGGTAGAATTACTAGAGATGGACAGATAATGTTTATTTTGGCTTGCTGAAGTCAGTAGGCCATCCACTTTCATGAAAGTTGCACGACATATTAATACAAGTGTAAAGCTAACTGAAATTACGTGGAATTCAATAGCTGAGAGCAAAATCATTTTTCAGTCCTTCTGGGAGGAATAAATCAAGCCCAAATAAATGTGGCAGTTTCCCGATGCAAAGGAAAGAATAAGTCAGTGTGATTTCTAAACATCCACAGATTCACCTGGCAAAAGCAAAAAGCCATTCAAACAGTGGGCTCTCAATTGAATGTAAACATGCCAAGTCTCCATGGTATTTGGAGATGTTTTAGTTTAGCATATATATTCCTTTTTTTTTCCCATAGGAATGCAAAAGGTATGGAGGTGAAGAATTACTTTGAAATAAACACTCTTATTGTTAGAAGAGTTTAGCATTTATTCAATTAGGAAAAAAATTTAAAATTATATTTACAGTCATAAGGCAGTTCCTGAAGAAAATATTTGGCAGCTTCCTGAAAACTTCACAAAACACCACGCTTTCTTCCTTGTCCATTCTGTAATCTGTCATTCACTGGAAAATGTCAAGTTGTGGTGGTGGTGGGGAAGCAGCTTTTCTAGCAGTGTGTATAATAGAGGAAATATCCAAAAGACTTTAAAACATTTGCAGACAGTATTATTACAAGCTGTAAATTATGTGAAATGTTTCTAGAGGAAAAGATTTCTTCAAGAGTTCAATGCTCATGTTTCAGTTCAGCCGAATGGCAAAAGAAACAGTGTTTTGATATCTAACTCTGCATTGTGGTCACAGGCAATGCCGGTGTTTGCAATCAAGGAGCTAAATGTCAGCACTCCGCTTTTTATTCAGATACGAATGCAGAGGTCCTGTTGAGGGCTCTTTGGAGATGTGACCTACATGTCTAGCATGTTACTGATAATACGTTTTTAAAGACAGACAGGTAAAGGAGAAATTGAGATTCAACTCTAGCTACAGCAGTTAAAGCAAGATGGCTGCTGGGAAGAGGGTCATGGCTTCAGGAGCTGCTTCACGGCAAATTTATGCCTCCTGTCTGTAAAGACGTATGTAGATATAGTTAACAGAGGATTGGTAAAAGTACAATATATCCCAGAGTAAAGAAAAAACCCCCAACCTCCCGAACAAGCAAACTCTTCTTTCTTCAATCTTGAGGCTTTTTTCTTTGCTGAGGTGAACACTGAAGAGTACTGCATTTAATTCCTCTTTTCTCTCCCCCTTCCTCTAAAAAGAAATTGAAAAGAAAAGGAGACAGGTTATTTTTCATTTGGAAAAAAACTCCAGAAAATTGGAAGCAGAACTTTTTTTCCCACCAAAAGCTGTATTTCCATTAAGACATTCAGGTTTGTTTACTTTGGTCTGATAGTTGTCTCCCTGAATTATGCAAAGTGTTAGGGATATACATAAATATTTGAAGGGCTGGAGCTTCACTCATTGTTTTTGACTTATGTTGGACCAACTGCATATCAGAGCATGAGTCTTTAGACCACTGTTGGTTATGGAAAAATTCATACTGAAAGAAAGCTTCCAGGAGAGCCTCTTAACTCTCTTTCTGCCTTGTTTATCCACCTGTTCTTCCCCCAGATTTCAGTTTTACTCTATGTTTTGGTTTGTTTTTTTTTTTCTAGACATGTTTTGTCATGAACAGGCTTTCTGAATTGCTGAACTTTCAATTTTGACCTACTCAAGGCTTTCATTAGTCCAAATGTACCTCTATTCCATGACCAGATGGTATACCCTACATCTCCCAAGTCGCCGGTTATAATTGTTGTAAAGTATCAGCAATTTTATCCTGTTGCCCAATCCGTGTTAGTCTAGTCCTGCAATGTTACCCTTAGTTTTCATGTTTTCCACATTCCCTATCTCTGTTTTGTTTCTTTTTTCTTTTTTTCCTTTCATTATCAGGTACTGCAAATATCTCCGTCTCTAGCACACGTTTAGCCAACATCATCACATATGCTGTCCTCTTTCATCAAATACCTGTAAGAGGAACTAAGACTGATCTAAAAAACTAACATATTTTATAATGCTTTTTATCTGGTTGTAAACATGCCGGAATTAGATCTGACAGCAATTAAATATTCTCAGATTATCACACATGTGAGTTGAACCTGATCTGCTCCGCATACTTTGTCTCTGCCTTTGAAAATTGATTGTTACTGACTGCAATGGGCTGGGCAGCTCTTGCTAGTTGGAATGCTCAAAAAAAGCACGGTGTCTCCAGCTACCTGAATAATAGCCACTGAATGCCTAAAGAAAATTTATGATCCTTTAAAACAAAGGACTCAACAACTTGCTTTAATGATTTTTCCGCTTTATGCATCAGAACTAATAGTCTGTGCAAATGAACAAGTGACTTCTGTTTTCTTTCTCTCTCCTTGGGACTGTCTCTTGTTGAGAATATCTGCAGAATGATGACTACCTTATCGCAGCGCTGATACGACATACCAGTATATATGAGATTTGCTAGCCTGTTATGATTAGGTATGGGAACTTATGCTAAGGGAGCTCAGTGGGGATTTCCAAAGCCTGAATCTATTAATGAGAGGCATGGGAGGGCCTCTAAGCTGAAGATTTGCAGGGAAAGGTTTCCACATTTCTTCCTGCTGCCAGGGTAGGTTCAAGTGGTAGCTGTTGGAGCAGTATTTCTGAAACAGATAAAGTGCTTATTCAGCAAAACTACACATTCTTACTAGCAGGAAATGCAACTACAACATAATAGTCAATTTTTCATGGTTCTTTGCATAACATTCTGTGCAAGCAATCTATGAGATGTACATTATGGAAATATCATGGAACTTAAGCGTATCATCAACATAACCTACCTAAACCAATGCATATATCTGTTGGTGTCAGGATCATTACAGTGAAAAAGATGCTGAGGAGTTTCTGGGCTGGTGTCAAGGACAGATATTAGGGGCTGGGAGCATATGGGGTTGCTTGTGGGGCTCTGAGAGCAGCCAGGTGTTCTGGGGGTGCCATGAATGCCAAAAGCATCCTGAGATGTGAAATTGGGACAGCTGTTTTAGGGGATGGTACCTCAAGCTACCAATGTTGTCGAGAACTTTGTGTGTTTCCACTGCTTAAAGTACTGAAGATCCTTTATGCGTGGGTTTGACATCACAACTCAATGGAAGAAGCTCTTGCCAAGAAGAGACCACCTCTAAGCACTTGGGAAACTCTTAGTGGAAATGTGGTGAAGAGTGGAGAGAATTACTACCTTCTACCCCTTTTTAGCAAGCCTCTAGCATAGACTAGTCAGTTATTCCTTAAATCAGCTGCTCTATTTTATTTTTAAGTCTTTTTGTTTCATTGCCCTCTTAGCCACAAACGGTAGCCTATCGACAATTTTAAATGGATTTTTCTGCCACATGATGGCACTGCGATCCTTTAGATAACAACGAAGGACGGTGGCAAACTTTTATTTTCTCCTTCTGGACACAAACTTTCAGAACATCCACACAAAACGATGCTTTGAAGAGACCGTTTCCAACAGCTTTTAGAGTTGAAGGGAAAAGGGCATGGTAGTTGTTTTAACTGTTATTATTCACAATTATGGCCAAAATAATCCCCCTATGCCTGAACACACACAACTACTGTTTAATTATTGGGCACATAAAACTAGTTTCATTTAATAGATTTGTACAGCAAATGGGGGATTTTGTGGTGCTACACTTTATATGGATCCCAGATGGCTGCAATATATGGATGGCTTATTATAGTTCATTTCTTTTGCGCGTATCTAAATGCAATCTCCTGCTGCCTGGAAGAATGTTGGATCTCAGAGTGTGCCTAAGTGCTTTGCAGAAACAAGATCCTAGACCACTTTCTAGCTCGATGTCTGGCACTTCCTCAGCTTCCCCAACCTCCCTGCCGCAGTGTAAACTTAACTGCAAGAGCACTGTTGGGTTTTATTTTTCTTTTGTCAATGTCCCAGAAGTTTCCATCTAGGTACCAGCTGGGAAAAATTCTGTGAGGAAATAAAGGATCCAGTCTCATAGAATGAAGCAAAGATGGCAAGGTAAGAAAATAAGATGAGCCAAGGACTACAGTTCACTCCTCCAAATGCTTCCTGCATAGAGCTGTGGTAAGCTGTATGATTTGGAAAGTTCCTTGAAGGAGTTTTCCATTCTTTTGTACAGCCAAAGGCAGTCAAAGACAGTTTGAAAAGGTTAACTTAAAAACCTGCTTTGTTGTTAAGGATTTAAAACACAATGCCTGCCATCAATATATAATCAGCATATAATAAAGGCAATTAAGGAAACACAAATTTGTCTAATTAAGTTTAATAAGATATGCCAAAATGTCTCATTTTTGTTGTTGCATTGACTTGCAAATGCTGCTTTAGGTAGGACATGGTTAAAGCTTGGGCTTGGCGTGCAAAAGCAGCTGAGTGCAATTCTGCTCATTGCCATGCTTCTGCGTGACCTTGGAGTCAAGGAGATGCAGAGAAGAACAGGGAGAGTAGTTTTTCTCTCAGTGTCTCTGTCCTCATCTCTGAAAGCAGAATTACAATTCATCCCTGCTTTCTCATCTGGATATTCCACCTATTTTGAACATAAGTGCTTCTGTTTCTCTACATTTGCAAAATTTACTCGACTAAGTTGTATCTTCGAGCTACTACTGTGATACAGCTAGCGTTGTAATTAAATGCACTATCATTGTAAGAATTAAACGTGAGTGTAACTTGGCAGTCTTCTGTCAGATAAAACACTTTGTCATGGTTTTATTATACCAGTTCAGTGTTACACACTGTCCTTATTTAGGTGCTTGCTAATATGGAGCTTTTTTTCCCCCTCAGAATACTTCAATTCACCATTTTTCTCTAACAACAACACATTTCTCTGGCAGTGTAAAGTGTTACAAACAGGCTTTTTATTTAACTGAATTACTATCAGCAGTCAGGACAGGTGTAAGTGAGGTTAACAGGAGCTACGGTGGCAAGTGCACGGAGGATTGCAGCCTACTGCGTGTTCTGTGATTGATAAAACAGTTCAGCTTTTGGGGAATTGCTTTCATAAAGTTTATCTTTGTTCGTAAAAATAATGCACTGCTGATGCACGAGAGCCACAATTTTTTCTAGCTGGAACCTTTCCAGGCAAGCAGGCCACAAAACTGCCTTTAGTGGCTGGCAAGGGCCAGGCGCCGCAGTCCCTGCCCGGTGGTCTGCCTCCATCTCCTTGACATACATCCTATGGATGCCCAGTGCAGCGTTGGCTGCTTCTGGATCCACTGTGGGTATGTGCAGGTGAACCCTAGCTGCTGCCACGAGACCGACCCTGGCAAAGGAGGCAGACAGCAGTGACCTGTTAGCGGCAGAATCATCATAGGGTTCCTTCCCAGCTTTCCACAGTCCACCAGTTTGGGCTGGTTGGAGGCTGTGGGCTGGATGTGTTGATTTGGTTGTGCCTTCCTGGGGACCCCATGCCACAACAGGACACAGGCAGACAAAGCTCAGGAGAGGCAGTGACCCAGCGCTGCCTCCAGAACAAGGTGCTTGCTCTGGGGCAGCTGCTGGGGAGCATCTAAGGAAGGGCTGGGAGGAGGAGCGATGTGGTTGCTGGACACGCTAGGTTGGTTGGTTGGTTGGTTGGTTGCAAGCTGACCATCTCCGCCTTAAGGAAATTGCCAAGTTGGCAATGATGTAATTGTAAATAGAAACTAAAAATTCCCAGGCTTACAAGTAATAAATGATGCCCCTTTTTTCTTAACAGTCACCTTGTCTCCCCATTTTGCACTGTACGAGGAAGAGCACGAATGCATGAGACCTAGTTGGAAAGAGCTGAGTTAGTGTCAAGAACACCTACACTTGTTAATGAAGCATGAAATAAAACTGTGTGTTGTAGCAAAAGAAAATTAATATTGACCATGAAACTTTCTGTTTTATAAATTGGAATAAGTGTATCCGGTGCAGTATATCACTTTTGATAGATTACATTGCTTCAGTAATTTTAGAGAACTGACTCTTCAGTACATCTGGGGCCCGTAGCACTATGTACCACTATGTACCACTAAGCCTGTCTGATTATAAAAGACCATTTTAACCAATTGCTGTGATCAAGCTAAAGTCTGTTTTGTTTGAAATTCACCATACTGAGATTATAGCCTCTCAGCAAAATTATTTTAACAGTTTTGGCTAAAGCAGCCCAGCCATTCATTGAGAAAGAGATTGTTTTGCCCAGCAGCCTAGGGAAGGAGGCCAGAGACTGGGGAGGAAGCAGGAATTCACTGGGCAAGGACATGATGAAAAGTCTGGACGACTCTAATGTGAAGACTGAGACTGGGTATTACTTGGCAACAAGAGACAGACTGGAGAGGAATTGAAGGACTGGACTCTTCTGGAAGGAGAATTAGCACTGAGATAAGAAACTTGAGATGTGGAAATACAGATTTTCTATGAAAGAAAATACAATTATACTGAATGGAGAGGAAAGAGACTGACAAAGAATCTTGAGAGCAAATTAGGAAGAGCTCCAGAAATAGCAAAAGCATTTGCACTTGTTAATGAAGAGCTGGAGGAGAAATAATCTGAGGATAAGGATAGGAAAGCAACTGCTCAGAAGCAAGCTTGGAGGAAATGGTCAATGAAGGTCGCATATCCCTCCTATACTGGAAAGGGAACCTTAAGATTAATAGCAAACATCTTTAGGGTAGTGTATATGTCACCTGAAACTTGTTACTAATTTTCTAATGTACAGACATTTGTTGCACAACATTAATTTCCCTCTTTTTCCTTTTTTTAAAAAAACCAAGAACATAAATACCATACACCAAAGGAGAGGTTTCTCAGGTTAGGGAAGGAATTCTTAATCAGGGAGGGAGAAATACGTACACGGAGATGAGGTCTAGTACCTGATTTCCTGCACACTCTGAATCCTTCTTGGACAACAATTATTCATTTCCATCTTGGCTTTTATTATCACATCAGAATGTTCCATGCAGGCAAAGTGATCTTCACAGAAGTCCTGTGGGATGTGTGGGGAGGGGGTAATCAGGATCGTCTTCCTCAGAGGAAGACTTTAAGCGTAAAAGCTTAAGGACAAAAGTACCCACTGTTTCTGAGATGTTTAGGAGCTGGTTTTCAGAGCACAAGCTCTTTTCTGTCTGGCACAGTTTCCACTCAAGAATCTGCCTTATGTTTTGGCTGGGGCATCAAGAAGTTCCTCATAGCCCTGATTTTTATCCAGCTCACTGCGCAAAGCACAGTCCTACCCCTACCAGAACTGGAAACCTTGTTCTTTGGTGAGCCCACATGTCCTCACACCTGACAGAAAAGGGAAAGTTTGGATCCAAGCTCCAGGAATCTGACCCAAAGGTATGAGGTTGCTTGTGGCGTTTCCTCCCCTCATCTTCATAGCTCTCTGTGGTTTCCTCACTCTATGGGTACTCTGACTTTTCTGTTCCTGAAGTATTGGTTGCTACAAACCACTTTAAGATGGTGTTATCTGTGTTTTCTGAGACTTGTCCCCCCTTTCTGACATTTTCTTCTACAGGATTTGTAGGATGCATGGAGCAGTGCATGCTGCGTATGAACTGTCCATGGATGCTTAGCAGCACCTCATGCCCCCTCAACCAACCCAAAGTTCCTTGTCAGGCGCTTGAATCAACATCCAGGCATCCCAAACACACCTCCATGATTTTCTCAAATAGACCCCGTGTATATACATAATAGGCAGAGGAGTGAGTCTAAGCAGGTGTAAAGAACTGTCATATTTAGAAACTTACTGAGCTTTGAAAATACCTGTTTACTGTGCATGAAAACACCTGCAGAGAAGAGCAGTTGATTTAAATAATGTGCATTTGTTTTCACTAATGACTTTTCTTCTCTTATGCTTCTACTAAATATTTACCAAGCATTAACAATAAGGTCACCAGGGCCCAGACCACCCCCATGTACGTGATATGATGATCCTTACTTGTTACCGGGCTTCTGTCTTCTCCTCCTTTACTGGCCAGCCCAGGCTGTAAGCTGTGATCATAGAAACATAGAATTGTTTAGGTTGCAGAAGACCTTTAAGATCATCAAGTCCAACCGTTAACCTAACCCTGCCATCCCACCATTAAACCATGTCCCTAAGCACCTCATCTACACATCTTCTAAATACCTCCAGGGATGGGGACTCGACCACTTCCCTGGTCAGCCCGTTCCAATGCTTGACAACCCTTTCAGTGAAAAATTTTTTCCTAATGTCCAACCTAAACTTCCCCTGGTGCAACTTGAGGCCATTTCCCCTCATCGCCCATTACTTGGGAGAAGAGACCAACACCCACGTCACTACAACCTCCTTTCAGGGAGTTGTAGAGCGCAATAATGATGCCACCCATCAAACCTTGTCCTCTTTCAACACAGCTCTCTGTCACTGCAGCCATGCAGATTAAGAAGTGCCTGAAGAGCTCTTGTTCCATTTTGTTTCTTGTCAATCGCTGCTTAAAAAACATAGTTCCTATAGCCCTAAACCTGCATTAAACCAGATTATTATGACTGGAGGCTGAAAATTCACACTCAGTGACCGCAGTTGGGTTGTTATTGCTTCTCTCACCTGTGAGCTCCCTCTGTGCTGGCAGATGAACTTTTTACCAGGAGCTTCGAGTACTATGATACAAGCATGCAGAGACAGTGAGTAAATGTTTCTAAAATTATAAGAGTGTTTTATTGTGCGTCCAGTCATAAAATGGCTTCAGCAATTAATGACCGTGTTTTCATCATTTGGACAGATTTTGCAGAAAATGGGTAATTCTTGCTTTAATTTTTCTTTGCATTGTTTCTGATTAGGTCCAGGAATGTCATTAATTCAGCTTAGCCAATTAAATTCCGAGGAATTGCATCTTTCCTCCCTGAACCAGAGTAATTACCCTGCTGCAGCATCGTCTGTGGTCGCCCCTGCTAATAAAAGCCTGGAAAAAGCAGTCACGAAATCCTTGTTGGTTATACAATGCTTGGGAATCCAGCAATTAATACATACAGCTTTTTTTAAAGAGGAGAGGGTAGTTGTAAAGAACGTATTCACCAGCATAATGGAGAAACACATACTGACTTCTGCTTTGGTTTTGCTGAAGTCAGTTTAAAAAAAAAGCAAAATCTGAATCTACAAGCCCTCCCCTTTCTTCAGGGCAGCAGAACAAAAGTAGGCTTATGGTTAACCATCAGAATGATCTGAGGCAAAAGCCAAAAGCTGGAGAAAACACACCTGACCACTTCACTTTTCCCTTTCTGTGCCACTTCACTGCTTCTGTTCTTCAACTACTCTCTTCCCCCATTTCCATTTGGGATACATTGGAAAATGCATAAACCCCAAAATGACTGAAATGAGCACAAGTATAGAAAGAGAAGGCAGCTGCAAGAGTACAAATCAGTCAAAGTAAATACACCAGAAGGCAAAGAATTCAAAGAGCATATTAGAAATTATGACATGAATTCAGCTGACAACGTGATTTATCATTTGGGGCCTTTCACCATCGCAGCTGAGAGTCCTCCATTGAATGAATTATAAGTGTTTGGTAACGTATCTGTTACCATTTCTATGGAAAAGGAGATATTCTGAAAATGGGCCTCGTTACTTCACAGCTGATATTTTCAGTGGAATAAAAATAGCCTGTGTGGGGGAAGGGATCATGGAGAGTGGCAAAAAGCAGGGACTCGTGGGTGTAAGCCTGAAGGGCTGGTGGAGAAGCTGCTCTCTCTGCTGCAGCAACCTCCTTCCAAGGTGAACATATGCTTGTGCAGCCCCCAGAAAAGCAAACAGTTTGTGGGAGGTGGTTTTTAAGTCAGATTAAAAGAAGCTTTAGCAAACCTTCCCTGTCAGCAGTATGGTGCACAACCTCCCCGTTGGTCTATGACCCAAAAGGCTCCTCAGTGAATCACCACCCAGGGCTAAGAGAAGCTGCAGGCTCTGGCTGAGGCTTTAGCAAGTTGGGGTAGAAGAAGCTGAGCTCTCCAGATGACCCGTCTTTAAAGTGCAGTGTGCATGTGATCAGGTTATTCAGGATTTGACTTTTTCTCACCTTCTTTGCTGAGCCTTGCTTCTACCAGTGCTCTGTGCAGCCAGGTTAATGGTGCCTTTGGTTCAACTATATGTCCCGCCATTTCATCTCTGTCACACTATGGACATACCCTTTGCAAGCTACGATTTCTTATTTATTTCTAAGAGGACTTCTTTGGGAAAGCAGAGCTTTTGGACATCTGTCAATGTCTAGTAAGAGAAATCTAGTTTCACTTTATCTTCCCTAGGGCTTCAGGGACTTCAGCCCTTTAGTTTGTCTGGAAAACTTTGGAGATTTCATGTTAAAAAAGACAGAGAAAATGGTTTCACAAAGGTAACTGGCCTGCAGAAGTGACCGTCCAGATCACGGAGCGAAATTGAATGAGCTCTCATACAGGATATTTTTGAACTATCACTTATTACCCAAACTCCAGAGAGAGAGCAGAAGTTGATCCTTGGCAGTGAAATTTACTGCTATACTGCTCATTGACCTCAGTTTAAGGAAATAAATACTATTTCTTAAGACAATTCAGTGTGCTTCATAAAAGTTCCATTTAAGCTCTTTAAAATGGCTAAGTCTTTCAGAACAGACCCATACATCTCTGGCAAGTACAGATGTCTCATTGCATAAGGCAAATCTGGTGGTAGAACTTGGATCAATTTTCTAACTTGCTTTACGCTGTGAAAAACTTGCTCTGCATGATGATGAACTGGTATGCATCTAGGTCTGAGCTGGTCATCTAGACTTCCTTTATAGAGAGAAATGGGGTCTTCTGTGATATTATTAATCTCACCCTGAAGCTGACATCTGAAATGGGTCAGATGAATCAACACCTAGAAGGGTCTCCTTCAGATTAAGGGAATGTAATGTGATCAGCTCAGAGGGAAGCATTTGTATTGCAGATGTCTCATGTGAGGTGAAATGAATCTACCTATCCACCTTTCTTTCCTGGACTGTCCTGTAGAAGACTGAGAAGCTTTCTCAAGAAGAATTCAGTCCCTACCTTACTTCCAATTTAGTTCTATGGGGCACTGTTTCCTGGACTGTCTGTCCAGGTTGTCAAAGCAATAAGATCTTAATTCTCTAGAGTGTTCAAATCTCTTTCTGCAAGAAGCATGATATAGTTTATCCTGAAAAATACCTTGTTAATTTATTAATAGTGGTCCACATCATTAACAAAAATCTAGTCACATTATCAGCTCTTCCGTGACAAGAGAAGAACTGAAGTAAATTAGATGCTTTCTCCATAGGAAGATAAAAGCCACAATCCAGTCAAGTGCAGGCAGGGATGTTGTGTTATGGCACAATATCTTACGCCTTGGGATGAGGGACATACATGCTATAGTAGGTCACACTCACGGTGAAGTTGGGTGGTTACAGCCCCTCTGAACTTTCCCTTCTCTCCACCCAATAAATCCATACCTGCCTTACTCACATCAATGGGAAGTCAATCTGAATGAAAGCTGATATCAAAATACAGAGTGCTATTCATCAGTTGCAATGGGGGACATATTCCTGCCTTCCAGGAAGGAATAATGTCTGTCACCCACTTGTCTTTATACGTAACCTATTCACCCCATACTCATACAAATGAAGTGCCAGTCTACCTGTTTCAACTTCCAAGGAGTGCCACCATGGCACTCTGGTACCCATCACCCCATTGCACACAGTGATTATAATCTGATATGAAATATTATAACCTTACGCAGGAATACTAACTTTCCCCCCAGGTTTTTAATCAATTCTGTGTCATTTTCCAAGGCACACACTTATTCTCTTTTCTCACATGCAGCATTTGTATGACTCAGAAGTCTAACCGAGTAGAAAGCTGGCACAGACAATGGATAATTGTATAGACACTTAGCTGTCAGACAGAAGATCTAAGATGCAAAACTCTGGACATTGAGGAGATAGTGTGATGTGGTTTGCTTAATATTTTTAGAAACAAGTGTACAGCATGTAGAATGTATACTAGAAGATGAAACAAAGCTCTGCCTTCCTGAAGAAAATAGAAGTCATGTGGAATGTTAACTAAATTGTTCTTGCTTTCTTTTTTTCTCTTCTGCGAAGGAAGAAAGAGCTTTTTTTTTTTTTGCCTGCTCTCCTAAAAATAAAAGATTGATGAAAACGATGCATGACATGCACATCAGGAAAATGCACCCTGACATTTTTGCACAGAATACGCGTTGCATGTTGACAGATTTTTGCTATAAAACTGACAGTTTTGGTGCAAGCTGTTCCTGCCATGACTATAGGGAATAGATAGCAAAAGGGAAAAGTATAATTTACACTAGGCACACTTGAAATGAACGTGACAGGCTACAAGGTGGCTCAGTTGTTCCATGTAAAGGTACCATAAGGTACCTAAAACTAGTTCCCTTGCCTTTTATAGAACAACATCCCTAAATATTACACTTGTAACGTGGTGAACTGATTACAGGAAAATCGCAGGTCTCTCTACAGGTTTTCACAAGTATTTTAGAAGTATTGGTGTGGACCGGTGAATTGAAGTCCTTGTGAGATTTCATCTCTTCCCCAAACATTTACAGTGCAAGACCAGATTTCCTTTAAAAATGTACACGAAACAAGACTGCTTATTTATGAAAAGATTAACAAAGGTGGCCATGCTGTGTCTGATTATTTCTAAAGACTTTCTACAAGAAGTAAAATGGTAGCAGTCCTTGTAGCAAATTAAACATTTGGCTGCACAGAATGTATATCTATTAATTTTAAATGAGAGTACATCCAAAAAAAAAATCTTTCTTGTTGTATAAAGGTTATCATCAAAGCTATAACATATTCAAATTCAATACAAAATGTCATTTTACTAATAAAATCTTATGCTTTGAAATTTCAAAGAAGTGGAAAGATCTTTAAAAAGCAATGATTAACTATGCAAATGCAATCCTTGCAGCCTTTTTTTTAAAGAGAAATGTACCTTTTAGAAACCTATCAGCAGAGAAATCTTACTTTTTTCTCATCTTATTTTTCTTCTCCACCTCTTCTATTTTTAATGATGGATTGTTGTACAGTAGGCTGAACACCACACAGCTTCACTCTTCCCTATTTAGATTAATCTAGGGAGAACATTAGATTTCTAATCTTGGGCAGTCTCACTTCCAGTCTCCCATTGCTTGAGGGCTTACCTCCTGTCACCTCGAGCTAAATCCTTCTCATTTATTCACATGAACCATCAACTTTCATGAGACTGCCAAAATAAATAAGACCAGCAGGATATGGCCCCATATTTCTTTCAGTAACAGCTTTCTTCAGTGTAACTGCTACACAGAATGACACTAGGGCTCTGCTCTTCACACCCACTGGTTTCTAGGAGAACAACTCGATTTTTGTTTTCTTACAGCATGAGCTATTTAGTAGAGTTGTAAGAAATGGGTAAGTTAGGCATATCCTCCAAACCCAACTCAATTTTGAGGCATTTTTGTTTTCTTTGGCATTGTGGTCTGCTACTATTCTGCTCAGTACCTCTCGAGGCTCTCTTTTTTTGGCTTGTATATGCCTGTTCTAGGTTTGGGTCTTTTCTAGAGCCATTTCAATGGGCCATGTTTGGAAAGACACAGAACTGATAAAACTAGTCTGATGAAGTGCTGGGGGATCAAGGCTGGAATTTTAAAGCTCACCCAGGTGAATGAATATGATCCTTCATATGAAGAAGAAGAAAAAGAAGAAAAAAAAGATGAAGAAGAAGAGGAAGAAGAATAATCCTTCATATTCAGAGAAGCTGCTACACATGGGCTGGTGTCAGAGACCCATATTAAAGCTGGAACTCGGCCACATACTTTGGTGCTTATCCCACCTGAGTGCAGGAGATGAGTCCTGGAGTTATATAGGAGAAAGCTGGGATTAGAGCCATAAAATAATTTAAATGCCCCTGTAGCAACTTGTGATCCTCAAGACCTCACCTTTTGGGGTCTTTTTATTGGAAATTAACATTTCTCTGGACCCTGGACTGTATGTATACTCTACTAACCCAGAGATCCTCTGCACCTAGGTGGCCCATCAGGCTACTGTGGTCAAGACATGTGATTTGTGACCAGCAGCATTGAAAAAAGCGATGTGGCTGGCGTTACATCCAGCCACCTTTCACTTTCCACCTTTAAAGACCCTAAGTCTAAATAGTAAAGGCAGCTACTGCTCAGGGCATGAGGGAAGGCTGAAATGGGGCAGAAAGGTATCCTGGGTCAAGCAATAGCAGAAAGCCCTGGCAATCCCATCCAGTTGCATTGCTTAATCCTAGAGCAGTGGTTCTCCAGTTTCTTTAAACAGCCCATATGGGGTCTGCCTTCTCCTTGCTGAAAGGGACACAGAGCATCATCAGCCTCCCTACGCTTGCTCTCTCCTCCCCTTCGGACTTTACTGGAGCTGCTGTGCTAAGTCTCCCAGCACTGATGCTGTCTTTCTGTGCCTCCCTCGCAATCAGCAGCAGAGCAACTGGACCCGGGCTGCGAGGCAGCGATGCAGTGGAGGAGGGAGGAGGTGGGGGAGACGGCGCAGCTAGCAAAATGCATCCCTAATTTTTTGCCTTTTCCTTATGTGTCTGGTCACTGTATAGTGCTGCATCATGTTAAATAGGCAGAAGCAGGTCTAGAAAAGCTGCTGTTGCTGCCTGTCCCCATTTCTACATTTAGTATCAGGGAAGCTCACTGCTAGGGGAGACCCTTTGCCAAGGAAGCTGCTGTTAGCTTTGTACAAGCAACAGCAGTGGGAATGCAAATTCTCTCCCAGTCTATCCCTCTCCCACAGGAGATGATACAGTTTGGGGGCAGCTGAAACTTTAGATCTGCCATCTGCTTCCACGGAGCTGTAAGAAAGAGACTACTGCTGGTCAAAACCACAGATGACAGATCAGTACAAGACAGAAATGTGCTGAGCAATCCAAAAGAAGACAAGTTTCTCTTGCAATAATGATTCTGAAGAAAGTAAGCCTGTGGAGTAAGCTGTTAAAAAATGATATTCTGAATTATATTGAGCCATGGGAAAATTCTGAGTTGGAGAGCTAGAAGTTCATTCCCTGCTTTTCTGAGCTCAACAATTTACCATAGTTTCATCTTGGCTACCTTCTCCGAGAGGACTTGAGATCCTCCAGGGCTGCCTACCTCCCCCCCAGCATGTCACCCGGAGAATAGAAGTATCGTGTCTCAAAGGCTAGCATCCAAAAGCGTCTTCAGTGTGCTACTGATTTGTTGCAGAGCAGTCTATCATGAATGCAAGCCAGGAGGAGGTAGGAAGAAGTAGGACCGGAGGGGAGAGGAAGGAGTGATGCTTATTGTCATGGAAACATTTTCCCACTGTATGGCTGGCCAGCACTTACAGATGTGGCTTACCAAACAGCAGGGCAGACCTACAGAATCTATCAGCAGTGGCACATGTGAGCCGGTGTGTGGTGGACAGGGTATTTGCAGTTTTGCTATCAATGCATAGCTACTTGTACATCGCAATCAATAAACTACTTGAGCCTGGTACTCCAAGACACTTGCAGTAACCTGGATACTACGCTACTGATGAAGACAAATGTAGGATATCTGCAGACAGCAAAATCTGCTGTGGGGCTCTTCTGCATTCTAATGGTTGATTCTAAGTAATGTATTTTCTGACCTTGAGCTCTGCATTTATTTTTGAAGAAGCTTGAGAATCAGTTTCAAATTATTGGAGGGATAGTCGTAATCTCCATTTTCTTCCAAGTGCATTGCTTTCAATTCCCATCTGTCCTTTCAGACACCTCCTCTATTAAACGGTCACAGAAGATGAATAACAGTGGTGTGAATTCTTCAAAATTGCATTACATGTTATTCTGCTCCTTATTAATGTTCTGTGTTGTTTTATTTACGATAACCTTGTGAACAGTGTCGTGGTTTAACCCCAGCTGGCAACTAAGCACCACGCAGCCGCTTGCTCACTCCTCCCCGGTGGGAAGGGGGAGAGAATCAGAAGAGTAGAAGTGAGAAAACTCGTGGGTTGAGATAAAGAGCATTTAATAGATAAAGCAAAAGCCACACACACAAGCAAAGCACAACAAGGAATTCATTCACTGCTTCCCATCGGCAGACAGGTGTTCAGCCATCTCCAGGAAAGCAGGGCTCCGTCATGTGTAACCATTACTTGGGAAAGCACACGCTATAACTCCAAACATCCCCCCGCCTTCTTCTTCCCCCAACTTTATATGGTGAGCATGATGTCATATGGTATGGAATATCCCTTTGGTCAGTTGGGGTCAGTTGTCCCACCTGTGTCCTCTCCTGACTTCTTCTGCACCCCCAGCCTACTCGCTGGTGGAGTGGTGTGAGGAGCAGAAAAGGCTTTGACTCTGTGTAAGCACTGCTCAGCAATAACAAAAACATCCCTGTGTTACCAACACTTTTTTCAGCACAAATTCAAAACACAGCCCCATATGAGCTACTATGAAGAAAATAAACTCTATCCCAGCCAAAACCAGCATACTCTCCACTCCTTATTCCATACCATTCATGTCATGCTCAGGTCCCACACTATCAAACAGATCCTCACTAACCACCACCCCCTTCCCATCCTTTGATATAATAAACAGATACCATTCCCTTAGTCTATGGACCATCTCTGTGAAATGTCTGTAAAATGTCCATAAATATCCACAAATGTCCATTGAGTTAATTTAGTCCATGACTTTGGGCTCCATCTGTTATGGTGGTTGCTCAGGAGAGGAGAGGTGGTGTGTTGCTTGGAGTTCCTGGGCACCAAAGCCAGCTCAGATTGGGTCACTGCCATACTTGCACTGCTTCTTGAAAGGCTTGTCCTCCGTTAGTTCAGGTGGTTCCTGTTACAGGAATTCTCACAATATGCAACTCAAATCATGAGTTACAACAATATAAAGGTATTTCCATTGCAATCTCCACTCCTGGTCCCTTTGGCCCAGACCCTAGGGTTTAACATTGCAATGAACTCCTCCCCTTTCCCCTGCTCCAGCTTGGACTTATCCACAAACTGCATCCCTGTAGGGGTGTACCTGCTGCAAGTGGAGCCTTATCTATAAGTCATGGTCTCTCCAGGGGTATACCTGCTGCAGTATAGACTTAGCCACAGCCACAGTCGATTCGAGGTGCACCTGTTCCCATGTGGCCTTCTCCATGGGCCACAATGCCTTCAGAGATAGACTTGCTCCAGCGTGGCCTTACCCACAGCCACAGTCCCTTCATAAGTAAACCTGTGCCAACGTGTCCTTACCCACGGCTGCAGTCCCTCCAGGGGTGTACCTGCTCTGTCATGGGCTTACCCATGGCCACACACTTTGAGGTGCTCCAGCATGACCTCATGCACAGCCATTGATGTTTCAAGGTGTACCTGCTGCAGCATGGACTTATCCACAGCCACAGATGCGTCAAGGTGTACCTTCTCCAGCGTGGACTTACCACAATCCCTTCAGAGGTATACCTGCTGTGGCCCAGGCACAACAGTAAGATGAGATGGCATCCACATGATCTTCACATCCAGCTGAAAAACAACACAAGTGTATTATTAACATCCAAGGATGGAAGAAACAATAGAAAGCAGGAACAAAGGAGAGAAAGTATGTTTTCAAAATTAGGTCAGAAATTAAAGGAAGACTGTTACTGCTATGTGTTTGGATGAGCTCTTTCTTAGTTGCCAGGGTTTTAAGGATCTATTTGTGTAATTCATTTAATTGTCAGAAGTTCACATGCTTCTTTTGTAACACCTACTGTATGCTGATGTGCCTTTTTCTAATGGTTCTTATTCAGAGTTATTTAATACACACAAAAATGATCACTGCAAATTTTGTATTGCCTTTACTGGCTCCAAGTACAGTGTATCACAGAGAGCTTTGAGATCAAGGGAAGAAAGATTTTCCTTCTACTATATATTTGCTTCTTGGATTGGACTATTCCAGCGTTTTCATTATTAGGATGACATGGTACATGTTGCTTATTCAAAATATCTTAACAGTATGGTAAACATTCCCTAGATAAGGAGCATATAGTAGCTGATTAAAACATTTTCTACACCATTTAATCTGTAATAAAATATTTTTAAGTCTATTACATGTGAAACTATGTTCTCTACTACTTTTCCGGCTGCTTGAGAAGACTTTCAGGCTATGTAATCTGCTTTGTCATGTGGCTCCTGGTGGCAATGATAGAAGGATCTGTGCAATTTTAGTACAAGAACTGTGAGTCTGCAGGTCCATTCTATGCACAGGTTCCCCTTTCTTTTCCACAGAGCATGTGGGCATCGAACTGGCTCCAGTTCTCTCTCCCTCCTTTTAACACAGTATTGCCACCAAGCTCAACGCTCAAAAACCATGGCTCAGGCTCCAAAATTCTTGACACTGTTTACATTTGGATTTTTTAAAAATTCATTTCAGGTATCTCCTCATTTCCTTTCTAGCTTCAGAGTGTCTAGGTGCATCTGAGTCATAATTTCAAGCTTTCATCTACGAACAGGAGTGACGAACGCTTTTCTTTTTTCTTTTTTTTTTTTTCTTTAATGAAAGCCGATAGTCTCATGCAATTTCTTGCTGCTAGCTGTGGCCTTCAGAAAAACAGCAAATATCCCAAGAGTCAAAGTAAAATATGAGTGTTGCTGAGATAGCCATCAAAACTTCTCTGCTTTTTAGGTTTTTTATAGGGAAACTGCATAATCATGAAGGGCAAGAAAAGGTGTTGGTAAGTCGTGCAGGGCTTTATGGTGGGAATAGGAGGTACAGGAACAGAAGCTTTCTGATGAACAGAAGGCACAGAGTAGAAAATATGTTTCTGTCAGAGCCATCTGTTGTGGATCTCCCCAGGCTCAGCTGTGGATACGGGTGGAGATCTCTCTAAGATGATGGAAGAATTATCTGTTGGTGGGAGTTTTTAACATGTATATATAGATTGGAAAGTTATGCTAGCAGTAATTGTAAAGTCCTGATATTCTTGGATGAGAAGGTCTGCATGTTCTGCTGTAGGGTCACTATATCAACCAGAAATGATCGTGCTTTAAACTCAAGTCCTTAAGGAGTTACAAAGGAAAGGGCTGTCAAAAATCATCTTTGATCGGATGATTATAAATCAGTTAAAACAGGTCTGTAACTAAGGTTTTGGATTCAGAATGGCAATTTTTTTTCTGTGTACGAAATAAGGCTCAGTGGAGTAAGGAGCTCAAGAATTTTAATGTGAAGGAGGCTTGGAGTTAATTTAAGTGAGAAGTGTGTATTGTTTAAGAGTTTTCTTGTGTATTGCAAGCACAAGGGGAAAATGGTAGGAAAGGAAACTTGACCTGCCTGGCAGAAATAAGCACCCACAGAAAATGTTTAAGAGTGAGAAGAAACCTGCCTCTAATGGAAAAGGAACTGACAGCTAGGAGAGCTAGGTCTCCAAGGTCAGAAAACGCAGAGATAAACTCAAAATGTTCAAAAGCCTCGCTGAGCTGCACCTCATGAAGAAAATTAAAATAAATAGCAGGAGATACTACATCCTCTGAAATAAAAAGAGAACTCATCCAGTTTTGAGCTGTCTTTTGTAAAAAGCCTGAAGTAAGGCTGGTTTCGGCGCCCACTCGGAAATGTGGGAAAGGCGGCTCCAGTCTGGGCACCCGGCGAGTGACACTTCCCCGCTCCCAAACTGCGAGCTAGGCAGATGGCCTTAAGCAAACAGAAATTTTATTGTAGGGTTTAAACATATTGAGAGGGCAAACCTGAGCAATCTGTCACGAGCAGGGCAAACACTTCGAATGATTTACTGACAATAATCCTGACCACATCTCCTCCTCCACCGCCGAGTGTTGGGTGAGGTGAGAAGTGCTCGCTGGCTGCCGGGTTGATACAGAAAATGGGGTAGTGAGGGGCCCGCAGAGCCGATGCTTCCCTGCTCTATAGAAACTAAGGCAGCTGCATATATATTAAAAACTCCACAAGTCCTGAGCTTCAGAGCCCTGCACGTCTATCTGAAAGGCAGCCCAGTGGACTCCCTTGACCAGCTGAGAAGCTGATGTATGTGGTCACTTTGAGCTGCTCCTGCTCATTTTTCAGTGGATGAGCGTATCTGCTGTCACTGCTCAGCAGTCCTGCCCTCTCTGCTCTCCAAGTCCATCCTCAAACTGCACTTTCACTCTGCTTCTGGCATGGCCTGGCCTTCAGCCCTGCCTTCCCCAAGAACCCTCCTGTCTGCACTCCAGCTTTCATTTGTTTTGGAAAAGCTGCAAGGACAGGCAGGACCTATATGGAGTCCTTGCC
>NW_009258386.1:220904-232993 GCF_000687185.1 Egretta garzetta
CCCAATGCTGTTGAACCTGCATGTTCATTAAACCTATTAAAGATTTAGAGAAAAAACCAAAAACCCAAACTAAAACCAAAAGTAGGACTGGGTGATGTCCGAAACATGACTTCTCTCTATCCTGACGCTTCACCTGCTCCCCAGGAGATGCTGGCAGAGTGCTTGTCTTCTGCTGGCACCTCTCCTCCTGCCGCCTCCGGGGAGAAACATGCTGCTTCATGGCATGAGCAAAAGGGAAAAAAAAGAGTGGGGGAGGGAGATATAGATAATGATGGCTCAGTTGGATTTTGTCCTATACGAACCCCAGAAAAGATTTTAGGGAATAAATAAGGATTAAAAAGCAAATAAAAAGTGGACTGAATCTATCTAGATTTAAGGAAATTGTTGAGACAGGGTGTGCCTCACAGGAATTAATATTTGAGTAAGAGATGATAGAGGATTAATTCTGATATTGCAGAACAGAGGAGGTTGCTGGATTGCAGGAGTAGAGAGCAATAGTTACTTTCCTGGCGAGGGCAGCCTTGGGCCCACTCTGGTTTGATGTTTTCCTTCGTGACCTTGGTGCAAGAACTAGACGTGCACTTACAAAATCTGCAGATGACACAAAGCTGGTACGTACAGCTAATACAGACCAGAGGAAGACTTGATTATTATGCAGGAAAAATTAGATGACCTTGTGGGACAGCGGAATAGAAACAGCATGAAATTTAATAATCCAAAGTGCAAAATCATGCCCTTGAAGACTAATCATCAGAACTTTTGCTGTAGGAAAGGCATTCATGAACTGGAGGAAGGAGAGATGAACAGACTGATTGACCATAGGATGGCCATGAGCCCCTCTGTGCTATACGGCTGTGAAAACAGCTAGTGATGCTCCAAAACGTACCTGGCGAGAATTTGCAGCAGACTTGGGAAGGAATTAGTGGCAGGGTAAAAGGCATTGGGCTCAGAAGATCATATGCGCTTCTGCTCACCTGTGTTCAAAAGATACTTTAAACTGTAACAAATGCAGAGACAGGCAGGTACGCACAAGTAGAAAAGGTCAGATGGGGCAGCAGTGATTACCATTTCTGTGTTGTGCGCCCTTTATTCTCCTCCCTCCCCCCCACCCCGCTTTCATACAAGATTTGCTGCTCTGTGTTTATGTTGCCCTTATTGAGTTATTCCCATCCCCTAAGGGATATTCCAGTCACCTGAACAGGTGAAGAAGTGAATTCCCCTTTCCACTGATGTATAGCTTCATTATGGGGGAAGGGGAAAGGTTTACCTTCATGAGAGGTTGGCTACAGTAAGGTATTAAGGCAAGCACGTAGAGCCTTCTTGTAGCCCTGGGAAATCAGCCCATGCCTGTCACCTGTACCCTCTTCACCTGCTCGGGGCTGAACTGACCCACGGGGCTGTGCAGGAGTGATGGAGATGCCGACAGTGTCCATATTGTGGGGCTGGGTACCGCCAGCGACAGCTCGGTACCCGAGAGCTGGTCCGTCCCCAAGCTGCTCTCTCTCTCAGTCTCCCTCTCAGCCCTTATTGCTGAGTCATCTCTTTGCTGGACTTTGCCGAGCTACTCCACATTTACATCAGTGCAAGGAAAAAAAGGAGGCTTGAGCTCAGCATAAGGTTTTCAGTGCACCTCTGGCATTTTCCTCCCCTAACTTCTGCCTTTCATGTTTTCGGGGCCCATTTGGGGTGAGAAGGAGGAAAGGAAATGCTTCAGTGGATTGGCCGACAGGAGCTTTCAGCAACCCCCCTCCCATCAGCACTGTAATCTGTGAAAAATATCTTGCAGTAAGGACAGGCTGTTCATTTTCCTCTGTGCACAGTCTGGCTCGCCCCGTGTAAGCAGAGGCTATCTTTAGCATGTCGTCGGTCTTTTTTATGAAGAGATATAAAAGCTCTCGCAGCAGGAGTCCTCTGGCTCTGAGACTGGGCGAAGGAATGAGGCTATGACAGACTGCTTAGCTGGCCCCACCGTTCAGAGCCATCTGCTTGCCAAAATTTCTCGGCTATGAAGAGGGAGGCAGACACTGCCCTTCTCAGCGGTGGTATGTCACCGTATGTATTGAGCACTACTCAGAGATTAGGAAGGGTGCAGATAAAATGAAACCCAGACAACTTAAATAGATGAATGGAAGATACTTTGTAGTGCCCGCTATTTTAAAATAATCCCTCTAGCTGTAAATAAGCAATGAAATGCTCTCCTCTCCCAAATGCAAATCAGCAAGGCTCTCCCATAATTCGTTCAGGCCCCATTAATGAGTATAAGCAGTTTAAGCAGTTTGTTTTATGGCCGTATCTCTGCAGTTGCTTATGCTGAACATCATTTCCTTTCCTGTTGCTAGCTTTGCAACGAGTCCCGAGAGTTATTTACAGACACCTCAGTTTTATCTAATTTAACGGCTTTGTGTTGTCAGCAGTTTTGCCATCTCATTGTATTCCCTCTCTTCCTGGTCATTAATAAATAGACAGGGCCGGAGAAAGAGCGGAATTAATCCTAGCAGTGATCCTCTGGTACGGTCCCTGTGGCATCACATAGCTCCTGCCACCTTTTCATCCCAATCATCTGCTATTCATCCCCATCCTTTTCTCTCTCTTTAGTCCGTAACAAAGACCTTATCTTCCACCCCAGGGTTACTGAGTTTCCTTAAAAGCCTCATGTGAATGATATTATCAAATGTCTCTGTAAATGCATATCCCGTGATTCTCTTTTAGTCAATATTTTGCTAACTCTTTATAACATTTGAACAGGTTAGGAAAGCACAATTTATCCTCACTGATAAGTATATCAATTTGTCTCTGCTGATCTGTGCTGACTTGCAATTTATTCATCCCGATTTTTTCTCGCTCTCCTACACATTGCCTGTAGGTGTTTTATAACTTTTAAAAATTATTTTCTCAACTATTTTCCCTGTTAATGAATTAAGATTCTCTAGGTTTCAGTTCTGGGGGTCAGTCTTAAGAGCTATTTTAAAGATTGCTATGGCGCTGGCCGTTTTTCCAGTTATCCAGCAGAGTGGCTGTTTTAATGATGAATTACATCTCTTTAATGATAAATTACGGGAGGCTGGAATTGTGCTCCATTCTTAGGATTTCCTCAGAATCTCCAATGAATTCCATTTGGTGCCATGAATTATTGGAACATATATTTCTGGAGTTGTTACACCACTGATATTTTTAATATCTTTTATCCAACAGGGCTTTGACATCGTTACATGTAACTTCAGAGTAAAGATTCACCCCCAGCCCTTCTTTTCGAATACCCAAATATATCATTTACCTTCACTGCAATCTTTTCTCACCCTGTGCTTTCTTCCTTTACACTTAGCAGTCCAGTAAGCCTACATATAAAAGTCAGCTTTCCATACGGGATTTACTTGCATCCCTCGCTATTTGTCGTCGTGTGTTTGTGTACTTTCTGAGCTTCATCTTACCGTATGAGTTGTATCTTGCTTGCCAAATCTTCTGTTTTATTTGCAGTCCTTTGACTGGGTATCCATTCCTGAAAGACACTTTGGAGATCAAAATTAATCTTTGAATTTTACCATTTAACTGTCCTGTGCCTTCCCTCGGTTTTCTTGTTCTGAACTGTGGGGATCTGCTCAAGCACAGGTTATAAATAGCTTCCAGTCTAAAGTTATGAATCACATTTTTTAAATAACTATTTCGCTGGAAGAAAAAGCCATGTTTTAAATACTGATATTTTATTTAAAAAATGCAGATATTTTAGCATATAGCTTCAATTATTTAGCCTGAATATGATTCCATTCACCCTTACTTGTAATTCTAGCAGCTTCAAGGGAAATATTCACGTAAATAGGGATATCAGAATTATTCTCATCTTAATTATTGTACTTGGGACCATACTCTCTGAACCAAACCCTGTTGTTAGAAAGCTAATGAACTCCATTACACATAGTATTTCTTCATGCTTACTCATTTTGATCCACAGATATGTGGTATGTCTACAGCTCTGGATTTGTTTTTCTAGGATCTAAATTTGTGTGCTAACAGTCAGTTTCTCCTATACACCCTGAGTCCCCCTCAGTGGTTTAGGTGTAGCACTTTAACCAAGTCTTTATCCTCCTCTAAAAAAACTGATTGTCACTGAACGTCTTTTTATATTCCCTTCTAATAAAGGTTATGTATCCACAGTTGCTTCCTTTCTTCCCAGCTTGGTACGGGTTTCTCAACCATCAGTAACCCTCCCCTCCTGTATCTCTGTAACTTTCTGTTACACACCTGTAATTTAGCATGCCTGGCTCCTGAATTCTCCTCCCCCTCCAAGAAGAAACCACTGACTTTTTTTTAGACGTTTATTTTATTTCTCAAGGTTACACTGTTGTTAGAATTCAAAACCAAGAATGTAAGGAATTCCCAGTTTCTAAAATTGTTTTTCTATCACTGCTTAGGTCCTGAAGCTATTGACTGCCACCTGTCCCCATTAACAGACAAACTCCCAAGCAGGTATGTTAAAATGCAGGATCTCTGGCTTTATGTGTGCTTGAATAAGTACGGAGTAAAACTGCAAGTGGTGTTCATAAGAAATGTCTAGTGCTCAGACTTTTGAAAAACAGACCACTTAGATTAGGACTAATCAAGCATTTTATGGTGAAATAATTTTCTGCTAGAAATAACTCGAGATTTAGGTGCTCACTAGCAATAGAGATAAGCCAGGATGAAGCATATGTTGTAATCAGCCAAAGCAGGTACTTGAACCTGGTCCTCCTAGCCCTACGTGCATTTTTGCTATTAGGAGGACAAGGAGTGGGATCTAAAATATATGTGTTAGAATTTGTCTAAAGAAAATATGGGCCCAAATCTTTCTCTTCCTTTTGTGTGTTCAAAAAAGGGAATAATGGAATTTATTTAGTATCATGTTCAGTAATGACTTAGCTATATTAATTAATGGAGAATTTTAATTTTGTGGCTTAAAAAGCAATGCTAAAATTATACACATTTTAAAATACACAATCTACTTGTACACTCTGAAATTGCTGATCAAGTTTATTACCAGACTGTAGGTTCTGGCTCTTTGGAATTGGGGTTTCTTTTATGACATCTGTAGGACTAACCCAATGAAGCATGGTCCGAGGTGCAGCCTGCGTTTCTTCTTCCTGATGATGCAAGGCAGGAGGTCTCCCTTCAGCTGCAGTATCAGGAACAGTGTGGCCAGCAGAAGCAGGGATCAGTCCCCCTGTACTTGGCATTGGTGAGGCTGCACCTTGAATGCTGTGTTCAGTTTTGGGCCCCTCACTACAGGAAAGACGTTGAAGTGCTGGAGCATATCTGGAGCACAAGGCTTAGGAGGAGCATCTGAGGGAACTGGGGTTGTTTAGTGTGGAGAATAAGAGGCTGAGGGAAATTTTATTGCCCCCTACAACTCCCTGAAAGGAGGCTGTAGCCAGGTGGGGGTCGGTGTCTTCTCCCTGGTAATGGGACGAGGGGAAATGGCCTTCAGTTGCACCAGGGCAGGTTTAGGTTGGACATTAGGAAAAAATGTTTTCACCTAAATGGTTTTTAAGCATTGGAACGGGCTACCCCGGGGAAGTGGTTGAGTCCCCATCCCTGGAGGTATTTAAAAGATGAGTAAATGAGGTGCTTAGGGACATGGTTTAGTGGTAGGATGGCAGGGTTAGGTTAATGGTTGGACTTGATGATCTTAAAGGTCTTTTCCAGTCTAAATGGTTCTATGATTCTAAGATTTGGTGAGACTGTCACTGGGCATGCTTAGTCTGTGCAGTGAAGGAGGCTTCAGAAATCCCCAGATGTTGCCATGCCAGAGCACAGCGTTGTTCAAACTTGCCTCCTCAGGTCCAGAAGCCACCCATTATGTCCCAACACCACAGCTTCTAAGCTAACAAGTCTTCACAGACCTTCCAGCAGAAGAGGCTGGAATGGCTCAGGTGTCTGTGCCAAAGCGTAGACAGGCTCCACACCACCCAGGCTGTTGCCTTTCTTCTACATTTTTCTCTCTAGGCAGTAGAAATCCAAGGTCCTTTAAGAACTGGAGTCTGATGATGTGTTAATGCTACTACACAATGCTACGCTACTTAAAGGCCTTCTTAATTATCTGATAGACTGATAGAATCATTGAAGCTATTCCAGTTTGCCCAATAAATACGCCTTTGGGTATGAAAACTGTGCAGATCAAGTTTGAAAACCTTATTATTTGTCAGGCAGTGGAAGAGATCCTGCGACAGATCAAGTTTGAAAACATTATTATTATTTGTCAGGCAGTGGAAGAGATCCTGCGATACTTTCTCTCCAGATATAGAGGTAATTAGACTATACTAGGAACTGTTAAATTTGTACCTTTGAGGTCACAAGCACGTTTTAAACTATTTTTTCCCTCTCTTTACAATGCAAGAACCAAAATCTGGCTTTGCTCAACACAAAACTAAGTGGATGTATGACAGGTATTAATATTCTGTTCTGCTGCAGTCCCACTCATGACACACCAGGCAGACTGGATTTCTTTGAAATTATCTGTGCTGGATTTGGGGACTTTGTAGATATGGCAGCTTGCGCACATGAGAAGGAAAGCAGAGCCCTGTACCACAAGTGTCTGCCACGCTTTCCGGGTGAGCGGGGTCTGGGGAACAGGGTCTGGATCTGGTCCCCAATCCAAAGTTGTCTGGAATCTCTCCACTAACTTCAACCACCACAGCAAGCTGTAAATGTCATCCCCTAATGTCTGTGTGAAACCTGTAAGAACAGCATGTTCTCTAAAACGGCATCTGCTTTTAATGAAAATAAAGCCTGGAGAATTCATCGAGCCTCTTGCGGTCATTAACAAATTCTGCTGTCAAGTATGGATTTGTTCTGATTTGATTCTCAGCTACTGGATTTTGTTTTCTCTTTGTTTTCTACAGTAAAGAATCTTCTACTGTCAGAAATTCTCACTCCACTTTGGTACTTGAACATGGGATTACGACATTACATTAAGAAGAAGAAGAAAAAAATTGCACCCACCCTCTTTCAGGGATTTGTACACCAGCCAGTGTCTGCTTCCAGTGTGGGCTGTGTAGGCTTTTTTTTCTTTATTACAGGAGTAAACCATACCAGATTAAAGTCTTTCCATGCCAGCTTTGTTATCACAAATATTTCTGATGGATATGCTGATCTATTTTTTAATAGGAGATAATACTTCAGATGGCAAAATGAGCACACCTAGGTCAAGGCCGTATAACTCTAATCTTGTCTAGTTGTTATTGCACTCTGGACTGACAGAACTGAGACAATTAAATCCTGATCCTGAACTACCCTCTTCTTACCTCATATGCTTCCATGCGCCAAATACAACGCCAGAGCTCCTAGCTGACATTTTCTGTGAAAAGACATTTTTAGGCATCATAACGTGTGAAGGCTGCCAGCAGGCCAGTCTATCACTTCTACCTTACATCAGAGGGATGTGCACCCCCTTGGAGGAAGAAAATAAAGCTAGTATAAAAACAAAGACTCTAGCAAGGAAGGTTAATGTGGGGACCTTGCAACTTCGAAGCCTCAAGGTTCAAATTTGGGAAAAGAGAGTGCAGCCTGCGCTTCCAACCTTTCTTCCTTGCCCTTGAATCAAACAAGAATCTTTGGGAGAACTTCTGAAAAATACCTTCATCTCTACCTCTCATTAATGTAATTGCCTCCATTTCTCTTCCTGCGCCCAGCAGAATGCGGCCGTACCAATCACCTCGTAATTTCCACCACTGACTGCACCACTCTGCTTGCCAAAGCTGCAACCTCAGGCGCAAGACGTGAAGTATCCTCAAGTGAAGATGGTATAGAAACCCAGGAAATCATGAAACTTTAAGAGATGCAAAGTGTGTTCCTTAAATAGCCACAGCCTTTGTTTCACAGCTCTGTTTTCTGATGGTAAGTAATTTTTGCAATTACAAGTGGGGCACTATCAAATCTGTATGAAACATTCATAACTGTAACTAAAATGGGTGATGTCTCTTTAGCTGACGCGTGCTTGGGAGGAACGCCTTTGATGCCAAGGCATTTTAACTGGGCTGGTACTGTCACGGTCGGGTGTGTAGCTTAGTCATTTCGACAGTCTCTGCTGGCTCTTAGCCAAGTGCTGTATTTAAGCCCCAAGTTCTTCGAGGCTTTCCTGGTCAGAAGGACAGAGTGCAGTTCCCAGACGGGAAACCTGCAGCGTGCAGGACGCTAATACAGATACCAGCTCTCCCCTAGGGGAGGCTGCAAGACAGACAAATTGCAAAGGGGCGATGAGCGAAGGAGTGGGTGTGCATGCATATTTGGGTGTGAGAAAGGGGGAAAGAGAGAGAGCGCCTGCGTGAGGGAAAGCTGCCAAAGGGCAGAAGGCATTTGGGGAATCAGGAAGAGAAGACTATGCAATGGCGGGGAGGCTGTGAGGAGGCTAACGAAGCAGCAAAAATAATCACCTGCTTTATAGAAACAAATAGAGGTGTGTACGTGTTGGAGGGAGAGGGTGCCACAGGAGACGTTCCCAGATCTGGTCAGGAAGCTGGCAAGAAACAACTACCTAATAAACACCCGAGGTTTGTTCAAGAAGAGCACCTGAGCTTTGCTCCTTGCTGTTAAAGCCATCGTTTAGAAAACAAGTGCAAATGAGTCTGGTGGTCTCACCTGAGTCCCACACGGCATTTTACACTTCACGCAACAACTGCATGGTCTTTACACACGACTGTTTTCCTAGAAGGAAAATCTGGATCATAACGATACAAGGGCGCAGACAGAAGTCCACACTGAAGGGTATTAATGGAAACTGCCGCAGCATAATTTGTCTGCATTTTCCCTGACTGGAACTAATACAAGCCCGCATCCACAGCAGTATCAAATTTACCCAAATTAAAAAGCTGCTTCTCTATGACAACAGCCTATTCTCCTTGTTCCACTTCAAAAAGTAGTAATTATGGAACATCATGTTTTACAAATATTTTTTCTGTGTAAATGCTGCATTAAAGCACTATAATGTTGAGTAAACAACTATGTGTGTTTTGCAATATAAGGAAGACTGTTTTCTACACTTTCAGAAAAGAAGTTGCATCAGTGTTTTATAAGTAGGTCAGTGACAGTTCCTTACGTATTTCTTAAATTCACATGGACTCGCCAGGTTCCGGCATAGGAATACATGGGTAAAACTACTGTGAATAAAATATTCATGTTTTTCTTTAAAAATAAATAGACTCGGATAAGCCGCAGTAAGAGAGGTAATGCTTTCCCAGTGCAGGATCGTCATCTGCATGCTTTAAGAGCTTTACTCGGTTCAGTTTATTAGCATATAATTAATATGAGTGTAATTAATATGAGATTCCCTTTGCAATGAAACCATTCATAAATTTGGGGCTTGTAGCACAGCCCTTAACTCTTCATTTGGCATGAAAATTGTTGTGAATATCAGTCATTACTCAGAAGACCTACTTATTTTTCAGGATCTAGTAGGGGGTTTGGTGCACCAATATCATGATATCAATTTAATCCAGAAGTCTCATTGCAATTAAAACACTGATGGCCAGAAGACTGGTTATGAGTCAGCTGTATTACAGAGCATCAAAGCTGTGTTAACACAGCGTGCTCCTGCTGGTGTGACCATCAGGCAGGGACATCACTGCCAGGGCCATTCCCCCTTCTAGGAGATTTGGTGGCTGTGTCCAAGGTCAGCTCTTCAGAAAGCCTTTTCACTCGGGCAAACTGTACGTGTGGCCCTGTTGACATATCCCTTGCTGTGGAATTCCAGGATGTCATTTCATCCTACACTTTTCGTAAAGTGAAGGCTGTTTCACTGTAGATGTGGCAATACCTATGACCACTTTCTGAAGAAAGTTGCAGGAGAAGTCCCACAGTCAGCACAAAAGGTGAGCCTTGTCTCCTACAGATGTTTCCTTGAGCAATCCTATTTCTAATGTTTGTAGAGGTCAGAACTATCTTCACTCACAAAAAAAAAAAAAAAAAAAAAAAAAATTGAGAAAGGAAAACTTTGTTTTGTTTTGTTTTAAATCAAGTTTTGTTTCAAAGCAAAGTTCCAAGAGTTTCTGGTCTTGCAACATTCACAGGGGAGCTGATTTGTATCTAATGCAAGTGTTTGTGGGGTTAAAATTGATTTTAAAAAAAAAAAAAAAAAAAAAAAAAAAAGATACCTCAGACATATGGACTCTGGAGAGCCTTGAAACTTGCTGAGAGCCTTAAAGGTTAATATCTGGAATGGGTTGCATTAGATGGAGATCTTGCTTAACATAGAAAGCACTGGAATATTGTGCTTTCGCCAATACATGGTTCTTATATGCTGTACCACTTTCTAAGGTCTGCCACCCTTTGCCATGTGTAGATGAGCTTCCATGTGATGTGTACGTAGATCTCTTGGCTAAAAGACATGGTTTCCATCAAAGGGAAGAGCATTCCAGCCAACTGAAGGCATAAACCACATTTTCTTTATTTCCCTATATCCAGATTTGAGTAAGACTGCAAAACTGTGTGCTTCTAGAGTGATCAGAAAGTGATTCCATGGGTAGAAATACATACTAGGTTTAGCCAACTATTTGAAAGATCTGATCATCAATATCATATTCCTTGTATTAGTAGAAATTCTCATTTTGCTGTTCACTTCCTTCTTGGTTAGCTGAAATATGTCACTATTGACATCTCACATAGCAGAAACGCAGCTCTGTGTAACACGTGTAATGTCTGCCCTGGGCTCCACATGGATAAGAGGGAATAGATAAAGCAGGTTGGATGGCATTTTGAGTGATTTTTCCTGTACGTGACATGAAGATGAGTGGCCACTCCCTGGAGATCTATTGAGAGAGAAATGGATTATCAAAGGGGCGGGCTCCACCTGATTTGCACGCTTACTCCACTCTAGCAGCCCCAGCAAATGGAAATTGTCAGTGGCTGCTGGCAGATGCAAAGAATTCAAGGTAGATGTTTGCCTCTTTTGGTTTGTTCACTGGCGTGCCCGACTCAGCTGGCGGTGAGGCTCATTACGCACCATTATTGCTCTAGATTTTCAACCTATTTCTTCTCAAATTAATTGCTTCTGGTTCAGTTATCTGTAACCAATGCAATTGAAATAGCATGAAAACAATCACTGATGTGTGGCTGTTGTCCGTTAACTCCCCCAAGGATTCCATGAGTCTGGACGCACAGTTCCACGTCACCGCCAGGCTGGAGACAAAGCTTTGGTGCACAAGAGGTGCTCGGCTGATTAGGATGGGGGTGGGATGTCACTGTCACCTCTGCCTACACAAGATACACCACCAGGGACACCGTGTGACCAGTTACACAGCTGGTACCAGCAGCAGGACTCCTTTTTTTTTTTGGTTTTCAGACGAGTTGCAATGGGAAGTGGCTGTAGAAGCAACTCTCACCGAGCTGTACTTGCTCCACCACCTGGAGGAGAAGCCTGTAGCTCTTCTGAGGGTGACACGGGTGGTGGGGCACACTGGAGCTGCGTTCTAACAACCATGTCATGGATCTGGGTTGAAGGAGGAATTGTATTTTCCTGCTTTCACCTTTAGACACTCCTCTCTCCTTTTTTTCTTATAGGAAAGAAGGTGTTTGCCTTGCACGTTGCTTAGGATCTCAGTTGGTTAATCTGGCCTGGAAAGGGCATTTACCACTGACTCCCCTGGTTGCCTTTGAAAAAAAAAAAAAAAAGGGAAAAAAACCCCTCTTCCTTTTAGCCTTTGGAACTATTATTGGGGAAGATTTGTAAAGGTTACTTGTAAAGATTTTATTATTTGTAAAGATCATAGAGGATGAATTTGGGGGAGGTCAACAAACAATACTGGAATCACTGGCTGACATCAGGGTCTTATGGACATGCATGTGAAACTAGGAAAAAAAAACCCAACCAAACAACCCAATCCTTCATTCTGCTGAATTTGACAAAGCAACACCAAGACATTTCCGCCTTGCACCTAGGGAGCCTATGAAAGGGAAGAATAAGGCTATTCCTAGCCCCCTTTATAGGCACCCAAAGTAAGGCACAGAAATGTCACTTGCTGGCTTGCTGGGGGGCTGCCTGTGTGAGGCGGGTTTGCTCAGGAACCGGGGACAGTACCGCCGCCTTACTGTAAAATCGTCCTTCCCGGCCGGGCGCTCGGGAACGGGCG
>NW_009258386.1:234289-237354 GCF_000687185.1 Egretta garzetta
CTTTCTCACCCCTTTCTGTCTTTGACTGGTAGACGCTTAATTAAAGTACAGCAGGAACGGGGACGGCAGGTGGCTTATTTTGTGAGTCGTGGGGTGCAGCGATGAATAACAGCACCACCCACTCCTTCTGCTTTACTTGGGAAACGCTAAACATACCCCAGCTCCAGCTAAGGAAATGCTCGCTGAAAGTTTCCTGTGAATCGAGCAAAATGCTGAAATGAAGTGCCCCGGAGGAGCGAGGCAGATGGCTGAAAATAAGAAGACCCTTTTTTACTGAGGGAAAGCGGCCCTTGTGAGCTTCTGTGTCATACCCCTCGTGCAAAACAAAGAATGAGTTTTAGTCTCTTTTAGTGCTTGCAGTTGGTTTTTTGTCCATATTGGGAATAGAAATAAAACAGTAGTTGTTTTCTGTCTTTCAAAGATACGTTTAGGAGGTTCATTAAAAAATAAACTTCCTTATATTGTAATTCATAAAGGACTGTAAAAATAACTCTCAATGGCCAGCTGAATTTATTGCCGTAGGTTACACTGCCTACACTTGCTCTTTATCAGTGTGTTTTTGAATTATACTTTAATAATGTACTGATACCTTAAATGAAGCTGGAGTCAAGAATGCTTTCAGCAAAAAACTATCTTAATTTAAAAAAAAAAAAGCCTAAAAATGGCCTTTAAAAGCAAGTCTCTTCCCTGAAAGATGATGAAATGCTCCTTAGAAACGTGACTAAACAAGAGCAAGGAATATGGCTCAACATCTGGTGGAGGAAAAGCAAATCTCCACATCAGCTTGTAGTTTTAAAATAGGGGGACTTGATTGCTGGCTTTTTGTGTCGTGCCATGAGTTCCAGCTCAGATCTGAAAACGTTGCTAGCGCAACAGGCGAGAGGCTGTGTTTCCCATGCAGAAGAGTTATAGTTCAAGGGAGATAAGATCTGGAAAGGGAATTTCTTTTTCATGTTTGTATTAATGAGATAATTTATCAGAAGCTAATAGTTGCCAAAGGCTTTTTTTTAATTTATTTTTTTAAGGTGATCTCTCTAGCGGTGTTCTTCCCCGGTACGGCCAGTGTGTGTCACTATGGACATTAATGTGGAGACACATGGGCATGCACGTTCAGAAACACTGGCACATGCTGGTTTTAAACATCCGTGGTGGGCTTGCGACTGCAGAACGGGGCCCTCCGTGAAGGGGGCAACTGCTTTAGAATGGCAAAGCTTTTCTGTGGCTGTGGGGTTCGTGTCCTAAAATAGCCGTAATTTTTAAAGTATGATGCTGAGTTGAGGCCCCGTTGTGCTGTAATGGCTTTGGGGGGGGGGGAAGTCAAAACTCCCTTTGACTTCAGTGGTAACAGGATTAGAGGTTTGTAAGAGTAAGTCTTTTTATTGTATATTTTTCCGGTGTCTGGACAGAAAAATTACCAGGTTACTAAAGAATTTTTTCAAGTTGTTCCTTCTTTCTTCATAATTATGAGTGTACGTAGTTCCCTGATGGGTTACCAGTTTAGTTGCAACAAGAGGAGATAGGAGTTTAAATTTTCACGATGACCTTTTTATTTTGTTTAGAGGAATTGGGGGAATAACAAGGATGAAACCATATGGGTCTAAATGGTGGTTGAAGTCACTCAGTATTGCTTGGGAGGTCTTCAGCGCCCTGCAGGACTGGAGATATTTTTTTGGGGTGAGGGGGAAGTCAAAACTCCCTTTGACTTCAGTGGTAACAGGATTAGAGGTTTGTAAGAGTAAGTCTTTTTATTGTATATTTTTCCGGTGTCTGGACAGAAAAATTACCAGGTTACTAAAGAATTTTTTCAAGTTGTTCCTTCTTTCTTCATAATTATGAGTGTACGTAGTTCCCTGATGGGTTACCAGTTTAGTTGCAACAAGAGGAGATAGGAGTTTAAATTTTCACGATGACCTTTTTATTTTGTTTAGAGGAATTGGGGGAATAACAAGGATGAAACCATATGGGTCTAAATGGTGGTTGAAGTCACTCAGTATTGCTTGGGAGGTCTTCAGCGCCCTGCAGGACTGGAGATATTTTTCCTGCTACTGCGTAAGACAACTGCTGATTTTTCTTACAGTAAATGGGGTCCTTACTGAGCAGACAGATTTTAATTTTCAAACTTGCTTTTAGAATTAGAGAAATTTCTTTCCTTGATCAGACCACTTGGGTCTACTCAGTCATTTTTGCTCTGCTCTTAGAGCTCACGCTGTAGGAACATTGCTGCAATGTATGCCTCTTAACATATGTATTTGCAGTGTGAATTTCAAATATATGTATGTGCTGAATTTAAATTTTGTTTTTGCCTATGTGTTTTTTCCTTATTCCAGCTAAAGCCTTAGTCCTAGACACAAATGATTTTGTGAAAAGGACACAAATGGCTTTAAATGATCTGTGAACTTACTCTGGAAGCTTTAACTGCTGATCCTTTGCCTTTTATTTTCTTCAGATATTGAGTCTTTTCTTGTACCGTATACGTGTTTATGACACTTTAGTATGTTGCCTTTTTTTGATAGGACACATTCTCAACTGGTATCAAGCTTTACTTTGCATATGCTTAAAACATACAGAAAGCCTAAATGCTATTATTTATTTTAGAAAGAAATTATGAAAGTGGCAGGTTGAACTGCCAACAGGTAACAGACAATTACAGATCTATGATGGGAAAATTGTACATACAGCTAAAGCAGAACAGTCTCTTCCCTTCTGTTCCTAGGCAAAAAGTCAGTTTTGACTGCGTAATTGGATGTAGCATCAATTTACAATACAAGGGTTTTAGCACCTCATTGGCTGTTCTGATGTTCTTCTTTACGTATAATTCATTTTCAAAGGTACTTATATTTCTAGGCCATAGAACACAGTAAGCCGTTACTCTCCGGAAGTAGTTTTAGTCTGTTATAGTCTATGCAAGGGCATTTAGATTGTTCCTTATGTGGTTCCTGATTTAGAAGTAGCTCTAGCCATTTGAAATCTGCGGTCACTTGGACCTTCTTTTTGTGTACCAATCCACTCTGTCACTGTACAAATCTTATAGAAAGTATCAGACACAGGAAACAGAATTCTTCCTG
>NW_009258386.1:237367-238058 GCF_000687185.1 Egretta garzetta
CTGCTGACTTGGGCAGAGGCCAACTGTATGAGGTTCAACAAGGCCAAGTTCTGGGTCCTGCACTTGGGTCACAACAGCCCCATGCAACGCTACAGGCTTGGGGAAGAGTGGCTGCAAAGTTGCCTGGTGGAAAAAGACCTGGGGGTGCTGGCTGACAGCCGGCTGAATATGAGCCAGCAGTGTGCCCAGGTGGCCAAGAAGGCCAATGGCATCCTGGCCTGTATCAGAAATAGTGCGCAAGCAGGACTAGGGAAGTGACTGTCCCCCTCTACTTGGCACTGGTGAGGCTGTACCTTGACTACTGTGTTCAGTTTTGGGCCCATCACTACAAGAAGGATGTTGAGGTGCCTGGAATGTGTCCAGAGAAGGGCAACCAAGCTGGTGAGGGGTCTGGAGCACAAGTCTGATGAGGAGCAGCTGAGGGAACTGGGGTTGTTTAGCCTGGAGAAGAGGAGGCTGAGGGGAGACCTGATCGCCCTCTACAACTCCCTGAAAGGAGGCTGTAGTGAGGTGCGGGTCGGCCTCTTCTCCCAAGTAATAAGCGATAGGATGAGGGGAAATGGCCTCAGGTTGCGCCATGGGAGGTTTAGGTTGGATACTAGGAAAAATTTCTTCACCTAAACTGTTGTCAAGCATTGGAACAGGCTGCCCAGGGAAGAGGCCCCATCCCCTGGGGGATTTAAAAACCAGG
>NW_009258386.1:238219-242812 GCF_000687185.1 Egretta garzetta
CCGATGCTCCTTGGTTGTAGTGGGTGGTAGCACCTGAATGCCACTGTAATCTGGCTCCAGTTAGGTGCAGGGACTTCTCTTTCTGGAAAAATGTTATTTGCAAAGTAATTGTAAAATGTTCCAGTGTACCTTGTGGGAAGATACTATTATGAATAGAAAACAGGAGGAAGTCTTCCAAAATGTTAGTGTTGCTGTATGTGAACGTCTGCCAGCACTTCCTAGCCAAGAGCAGATATTATTATGTCAAAATATGCTGAGAGGAAAATTGTTCCTCTTCTGGTCAGAGCAGCAGAACAGAAGTCAGGATACCTACACCACAAACTTCTCCGTTGGTGACTGTTTACTTAAGTCAGTGGAATTTTCAGTACCTTAGTTTTCCCTTTGCAAAACAGTGATAACACTAAAGGTAAAGCCCAGACCAGGTGGGTAATCAATGTATTTGAAGAAGGCTTTTGGAGAAATACCAGTTGTCATTCTTAGAATTATTTCTTTGTAAATATACTGCATTAATACAATTTGAGGAGATTGGTAGAGATGGAAGCCAGTGTGGCCATTTTCCTATGCAAACATGAATATCCTATTGCTGCTGTAAGACCACTTGTTGCCTATGTAACTGCATGGAAATTAGAAAAGGCAACAGCAGAGGCAGGAGGGTTTTGAATAGGTCAGACATATCTGACTTAAGTCTACGCTCAGGAGACTTGCTTAACGTTAAGCACATGCAAGATCCTAATGAAGCCAGGTATTTCAACTTGCAGTAGGAAATGGTGTTCTGAGGCGTGAGAATCTAAATAAAGGCTGAATGTATATAAATATATATATGCACATATATAAATATTCCCGTCAAACAGTGTATATACATGTCAGAGGAGGATAAAGGGTGGGCAGAAGAGTGCAGTCAGATGGTTACAAGCACAGGAATATGCATTCAAGGAAAAAATAAAAAGGGTACGGCAGTCATGAAAATGTGGGAGCTCGTGTGTCTGAATGCAGAACTTGGAATTCATTCAGAGGAGAAGCTTTTTCTCTGCCAGTTAGGATATGGAACTCTTACTATGGTTATAAACAATATTTGGATATTTCTGATGAGGAGGGACAGTTCTAGAGGCAAGACATGGTATATTCTGATGAGGGACAAGATGTGCTGTAAAACACCAAAGAGAAGATCTAATCTGTCAGTGTGATGCGCCGAAAGGACTCAGCACTACTGTTCTTTGAGTGGGGCTTGCTGGCACAACCTGCTGGCAGAGAAACAACCCCTGAAATAAGCCTCTTGGTGTAAATGATTTGTTACATATTGCTGCATGACTGGATCATTAGCCCCCTATTTCAAAATGCTAGCAAGACAATATTACTATATATAATATTTATCTTGTATCCCTTTGGAAAGATCACTGGGTTTGGCCCATGACATCATCTCTGGACATTACTAAATTAAGGAGCTAAAAATAAAGCTTTAAAACCAGATGTGAGTAAATTTTTTTTCATTATAAGAACAGGATTTATGTTGCCTATATACTTCACACACACTTTTTTTCCTTGCCACCTGTCGTGGAAACTATGGACAGATGCTTTCTCCAGGTTCCAGCTGAGCCTGCTGAAAATATTACTGTTCCCAGCTGCTTGTCACCACCCAGGAGCTAGAGGTTACTGTCCCCACAACTTTTTCCAAAGCAAGAGATTGTATGAGGATTCCCATGTCTGCTGATGGCAGAGTTGGCCAGCTTCAGGAGCGAACCTGGCTGACTGCGGTGACATGGATTAGAGAGGCCTGTAAAATCCCCTTTTCTCCAGCTGTACTTGAGACCCGAATCGTCTCCCAGAGGAGCAGTAACAGACAGCTGGGGGAGAGGATGCTAATGTTGCCAACTGGCATGCCTGACTGCAGAGTGAATACCTATCTGCAGCTCTTTTTTTTGTCTTGGAAGCAAGCTGGTTTCTCTCTCAGAATCACTGAATCCTCAAAATGTGGGACCTCCAGCATAGAGATCATCTGTAGATAATAAAAATTCCTGGATTTTTTTCAATGAGACAAGGAAAATCCCTTGCCCCTTAGTTTTGGGGAAGGCTGAAATAATTGAGTTTAATTTCAGTAAGTACTGGAGTGTTTTTCAGTGTTAGAAATGCCTAATATAAGCAATTAGTCTGTGATAATGTGGAAGCCAGAGAGATCCAGATTTTGGCATACTTAGAACAACAGCGTATGGCTTTTTCCCCCTGCTGCCCTCATCCCCTTCCATCTCTGGCATGCTCCAAAATCACCTCTGCACCTGTGCAAACAGTAACCGTTGCGGTACGGCGCTGCCATGGTTGTGATTGGTGCTGCTGGGGAGCTGGCCTGGATGTTGAAGGAGAGCCCCGAAGAGCTGGGCTGCTTCTGCTGGGGCCTGCAGAGCTGGGACTGCTGCTACGAGGCATCCCCTTGCTCCAAATATTCAGCATCCCCCTCCTCCTGTCAACAGTGTTGGCAAGAGAAGGTATTTACGAAGTGTCTGCTGCTTGAAGAGCCTGCCCCAAAGAAGTAGGAGGTAGTATGTGAGAATCCTGCAGCATCCAGTTCCCATCCCAAACCATGCTGAGTTACCATGCATGGAGGACTAGGAGGTACTTACCCACTGCATAACCATACACTGCTAAATAATCATGAATATGCTTATTATTGGGGAATGTGTTACTCGCTAGCTACTGCCATGCTGGCTTATGTGTAAAATAGAAGGGGGAAAAAGTCATGGGAAAAAAAACCCTCAAGTATTATGGACTTGTGATTGATGCTTGTAATGGCACAGCAGAGGGTGGAACTGGGAAATGGAAAGTGAATGGGGACCTAATATACTGGAGATACCAAGGAAACCCAGGTTTCTAGAGAAGGAAAGCTTGTAGTCCCTGTATGTAGTCATTAGTGCACAGTTGATACAAACTAATGTTAAGGAATGACAGAAAACTTGACCTGAAGCATTTGGGAATTGTAACTGTCTTAATGCTGAAAGTTTCAAATAAATAATGTTGCTGGGAGTGTGTATTGGGTATATAAAGCATCACAAAGGCATAAGTGTGGACCAATAAAGTAATTTTAAGTATGGCTCTAAAAATATCATTGTTCGTTGCAAGAAAAGGCATTTTGCATAAAATTTTCTTTTTTTTGCCTTATATCTTTTTTTTTTTGTTTTCTACAATGGGCTTTTTGGGGGGAGAGAAAGGAAATAAGCAGAAATTAAATGTTCCCTCCATAGCCTTTGGCTTTTGGAGGTTTTTTTTGTACTTGCATCTCTTGCTGTGTGTCTTGATATGGGCTCTTGTCACCTTTCAGGCTGTTAAATTCTTAAGAGCATGGATTCTGGAAGAAGCTACAGTGTGAGGAGAGAAATGTTCCCTGCTTGCTGGTGTGGGCACCATACCTTACCTGCCCAGATCCCCTTGGGAGACGGTGGCAAGCAGCATGGCTTTCGTGGCTTTGCTTGGGTTTAGTGGGACAGCTAACATCTCCAGCGTCTGCTGCTTCAACCTTTGCAGTGAATTAGTACCTGTATTTATTAATCAGTGAGGGTTTGACTCCATTTAGAGGAATGTTGTATTTTATTGTGTTCTCGTGGCCTTGACCTGGTGTTTTTCACAGCCAGGTTGCATCTACTATCCGCAGTAAGTTGAAGTCCCCAGGGACCTGTTTTCTGCTGGGACAGTGCTGAGTGTCTAAGACTTTTTTTTTTTAACAAGTGTTTGGTTGTTCAGGTTAATTCACATAGCATAGGTTATATAACAGGTTAATAACGTAGCATGGGCTCCATTTCTACGTTAGGTATTGCCCCAAACAATTAATATTGATTAATAACAGACAGAACTGCATTTGCTTCTTCCTACCTTTACAGTCAGGCCTCTTCTAAAATCTTGCAAGTACAAAACCCTGGTTGAGGAGGCTAATATTATTTCAGGGCTCAACCTGGCATATTTGTTGGGAAGCTGAAAGTGAGTATGATGTGCAGCTCTGGGGCATGTATGGAAGGAAAATACATGAAGATGGTGTCAGTATGGGGATGTGGGGCAGAGCCCTAGTTGCTGCCATGAGAAGGGTGAGGGATGGTTGGAGGAGTGGAGGCCAAGGAGACCTTTCTTCATGTTGATGTCCTCATCAGGAGCAGCCAAATGCAGATGGCTGCTCACCAGACAGACTCTCCTGGAAGCGTAGCAGGGTGCAGTGGTCTCAAAGTCAGAGACGTGATGTTGACACATCCTGACACTGTCCTGCATGCCAGAGAGAACCCAGCACCTGCAGCACGTGTGCCCTGAGAAGGGGGGACAGTGACTTTTCTGGCTAGCTGTCAAGCACGTCTTTCCATATTGCTGGGGGAGGATTGCATTAGCAAGGGGTAGTGACGTGGGAAAATGAGGTCTTGCTACCCTTATGTAATTGCTTTTGCTGTGACATAGTTCTGTAGTCACGAAGCATGGCTGAGACTAGCTAGGGTAATGGGTTTTTTTAATGGGTTTTTCCCCCCAGTGCAGCACGGTTCATTCTCCAGTGAGGTTTCAGAGAGGACAGCAGCATTTTCTACATAGCCCTTCATCTAGATCGGTCTGAATGTCTGTTGTTCCCCCCCC
>NW_009258386.1:248214-268695 GCF_000687185.1 Egretta garzetta
TGTTTATACAATTTGGGAAAAAGGTTTCCTACTCTCACCCACTTGTTTCCATCCTCCCAGTCTGTATCCTCCAGGGCATATAGGTGCCGGCTTGGAAAAATAACTCCAAGAGTGGTTAACTTCACCGCTTCCACTGAGCCTTAAGGGAGATACAGAACTGAGCTTGTAAGTTATTTAAAACCAGTGGATAAAAGCTGGAGATTATATATAGCTGTCATGGGAAACAGTACTTCCATGTAGTTGCTCTTCAGTTCCCTATATTTTGTCCTGTTTGATCTTGTGCCAAGGCACAGATCCACAGAGCAGCTGTATTCTCCTACCTGCACTGCTAAGGTAGAGTTGAATAAGGGGTGAAAAATTATTTTTCACTGAATTTTTTCTGCCCCTCTGTTTTGGCTAAATTCCTCTAATTTTGTCTCAGTGTTTAAGGAATACTAATTTTTCCATCTCAGTGTTGTCTAAGAGGTTTTTTTCTGGGGAAAATCTGAGAAGAAATACGGTAAGAAAGGGTACTTCAGTTTTTCATTTTTTTTCCTGGTCATGTTTTCTGTGATAAATACCCATGATGAATGTTCACTCAGCTATTTCAGGTAGCTGTTTAAAAAGTCAAAACAAATTTGTAGCAAATATGTTACTTCAGTTATGGATGAAAAAGCTAGTATGGATGAAAAGCTAGACATGAGCCGGCAATGTGCACTGGCAGCCCAGAAGGCCAACCGTACTCTGGGCTGCATCAGGAGAAGCGTGGCCAGCAGGTCGAGGGAGGTGATTCTGCCCCTCTACTCAGCTCTGGTGAGACCTCACCTGGAGTACTGTGTCCAGCTCTGGAGCCCTCAGCACAAGAAGGACATGGAACTGTTGGAACGGGTCCAGAGGAGGGCTACAAAAATGATCCGAGGGCTGGAGCACCTCTCCTATGACGACAGGCTGAGAGAGTTGGGCTTGTTCAGTCTGGAGAAAAGAAGGCTACGGGGAGACCTGATTGCGGCCTTCCAGTACCTAAAGGGGGCCTATAGGAAAGATGGGGAACGTCTTTTTAGTAGGGCCAGCTGTGTTAGGACAAGGGGAAATGGTTTTAAACTAGAACAGGGTAGGTTTAGGCTAGAGGTAAGGAAGAAATTTTTTACAATGAGGGTGGTGAAACACTGGAACAGGTTGCCCAGAGAGGTAGTGGAGGCCCCATCCCTGGGAACATTCAAGGCCAGGTTGGATGGGGCTCTGAGCAACCTGATCTAGTTAGCAGTGTCCCTGCTCACTGCAGGGGGGTTGGACTAGATGACCTCTAGGGGTCCCTTCCAACCCTAAACATTCTATGATTCTATGATTCTAACATGGAGACCTGAAACCAGTTTTGATCCTCAGCAGTAGATAAATGACCATGATGGGTCTGGTCTTGTCAGAAACAAGTCCCTATATCTCAGTCGCAGCACAACGAGCTCCGAGTTCCCTGAGGAACACAACTTTTAAAGGCCTCTACACATGAAGACTGACTCAACAGTTTTTCCTAGAGTATTACCAAATACTGCTTGCATATTCACTTGCCCAGGTACAAATGCTGAACCAATCAAACACAGAGGTCACAAATGAGCCAGATCATTAGATATAACATATACCTTATTAGTGAATAGAATTACATGTAATTTGCCAAAAAGTGTTTTCCAGGAACAGGTAAGGTCTGCTGAAATGAATAAGTATCTGTGGGCAACAACACAGTGTTTTTCAAACTTTTCAAGAAGCCATTAACCACCACCCCCAAAAAATAAACAAACTAAAAAAAAAAAAACCCACCACCAAAACCAAAGCATAGCCTCATGCCCTTACCAATCATAGTTTTATAAAAATTCTGGTGTGCATTTCAAGAGTTTGATGGAAAAACATTACTTGTGCAAAACATTATGATACAATCTTTTCTTTGCCTCATACTGCCTTCTTCAAGAGTCCTTCATGACATTCAAGGGTGAAAACTTGCCTGCCGAGATAGGCTGGTGTGGGCTACCACTTAATGGCGCTACTATACCAAGTCTGTAAAGAGATCGTTGTTATACATCTGAATACCTCATTTTTGCCATGCATTTTCATGTACTGACTGTCCATTGATTATAATCTCTTTTTAATCTTTTATCTTTTTTTTCTCTCTTATCTTTTTTCTCTCTTTCTCTTTTCTCCTTTAAACCATGTTTGGGTGGAAAAAAATTCCGTAGCCATTTTCAACATTGAAGAATTTTGCAGCAAAAATTTCTCATTATTTGTTATGTTAAACAACATTTTGTTGGCTTGTCTTTTTTGGGGGTGTGTGTGCTCCTGATGACTTCAGAGCGAAATAAGAGCTTAGAAAACTGACTTGCGTTGAGCCGTCTTGGGAGATGCTACTCAACTCTGTGCTGTTGCAAGGTGCTAAAGCAATGGGCATGGTATAAAAGGACCAGCAGACTAAGAGAGACTTCTGAAGACAGTGTTCAAAAGAGTTTTAGCAGATTAACATATTTGCTGCAGCAACAACATTGCTACGATAGACTGTAATGTTTCCAGAGGAGCCATTACAATCAGTGCTGCTAGCAATCCATAACTGAGAACTCTTTTAGTGGAATTTGAGTGGCAATTTCCCTTTCCAAAAACATAGAGGGATTATAATAAGAAAAAGACCTCCAGTTGTAGAGTTGTTCTCTCTGTTAGGCAGAGTGACGTTCACAAGGTTTCCCCAGCATAAATGCTATTTAAGTATAATTAGATGGTGGTAACATCTGTACTGTTTATCCTACCAAGAGAAGGCGGCACATGCCAGCCTTAACTCCATGGCTGGAAGTCTACCAGGCTCTAAATACAGCTGCATAATGCTCCAGAAGGGTTCCAAAGGAACTTTTGTGGTTTTGAGGTCAATAATCTGGGTTTTAATAACTCCCTAAATGTGCTTTTGCGTATTGGGCCATGGCTGTTCCAAAGGCACTCTTAAGATTTCCTCTAACATTGGCTTATGTCCCTTGAACTTGAAACAGTCCCAGCTTTGCTCAGCACCCATTCAAGGAGTGGGGTAGACCTGAGGAAAACCTTGTGTACCCTGGTCAGTGATGCTCTTTTTAAGAATCCCTGCATATGTCATTAGCGGTTGAAGCATAAGCAAAGTATACTGTAGTAAGAGATCTGGGAGCTTGCAATTTTTTTAAACTGCGATTGTGTCTGGGTTGTGCATTCACTCTGGGTTTCTCCGTTTCAGAAAAATGTCAGTGAATTGCAGGGAGTGAAGAGAACAACAGCAAACCTGATTATACAGTAAAAAGGACTGGCTTACTAAGAAAGCTTTTAAAGAACTTGAGTATGTACAGCTTGTCCAAGCAGTGACAAAAGTGTTGTATGGTAAGTGTCTAGTATTAGAAGATTCTTAGGGGTTTAAAATGAAGGAATTATTTAGTATTCAAAGAGCTAGAGGTAAGAGTAATGTAATGATATTATAAATGGAGAGGATTTAAGATAAAAGGAGACTTTCACAGTGAACTAGTTTAGATTGTGGAATAGCTACCAAAAGGAAGTAGTGGAAATCTCCAGACTTCTGATATTTTAGAAGATAGTATGAAATAAAAAAAAAAATCTAGGAAACATTAGCTATGTTGTAGTCATTGTGTGATGGTCGGTTAATATGCTAAGGATGGGATGACCCTGTAAGTCTTTCTATACTCTACAAATCTGGAGTGTTGGTGGAATTGTTCCAGTGTAGGGAGAGATTTTCAAAGACACAAAGGAGCATCGAACACCTAATACTTACTAAAATCAAACTGGTGCCTTTGTATTCTCCCTAAAACTGTTCCTAGGTGCATTTCAGTATATTTTAATGGTTCTCAGTTAAAAAAAGCCTGCAAGAGCCAGGAAATAAGGATTTGGAAGTATTTCTAATTTTAACACATCCAAGCTTATAAATTGGGCATGTATTTATAACCTGTAGCTGATTCACCAAGGCAAACAGTCACATTCGTAGAAGCATGGACTCCATTAATACCTGATTTAAAAGAAAGTTTCTTGTAGGAGAATCTGAACTCTGGTCCTCCTCAGCTTCCTTGGGATCTCTGGCAATGCTAGCTTGAGTCCCCCATGTACTTTCTGTCTGTCTGCCCTGCTCATAGCTGAGCTGTGCATGTGGTATTTTTTGGTATCCCTTCTCTTTGATGTTCCCAATTCAAAATTCTTCCAGCCTTTTCTCTTCCTGGCATTAAAACGGATATCAAGTGGGTAGAGATTTTTCTGAGAATGCCAGTATGGCTGGTGGCTTGGGTGTCCCTCCTCTCCCCACAGTTGTGGTCCCTCTGGCACTTCCACCTTGTTTCTGGTGGTACCTGAATTCTCTTCCATGGCTCAGTCTTCTGCCTTCTCCTCCCATCTGCTACTGTTTGCTCAGCCCACTGCCGGAGACCTGTGGCCAGCAGCGGAGTTATTGGATGTGTCTGGCATGCTTCAGATGCAATTTTTTTCCAGCGGTGGCTTTCGCCCCCCCGCCTTGCTGTATTGCTTTTGCTGTTGGGATGAAGGTTTGGGTTTTGTGGAGCTCTCGAAGTTGGTGACTGTTGACCATTCTTTTGTGTCAGAAGTTAATCATCCACGCAGGCCACATCATTGTAATCATCAGGGAAACTAAGACACATCTCATATTAATGCTTTCTTAAGCTCATCGTTGTGTTGTATGAAAATAAATCAGCCCTAACACTTAAAAGTTTGGTGAGCTGAAGACAATTAATCCTAATGTGGGTATAAAACCAATTATACCCCAGAAAGCCAGAGGTGAAGGAAAGCTAGGATGAGAGATGCAAACCATTGCAAAGAGGGAGAAACAGTCTTAGTGGGGAAAAGAGCTAAACCCTCCAGGGCATCAACATAGGATTGGCGTTGGGCTAGATGATCTCAAGAGGTCCCTTCCTGCCTAAATGATTCTGTGAACCACAGGCTGCAGGTGGTAGGTCCTCAGGAGCAGCATACAGGTCACAAGGAAGGGGGCTTTTGAGAGAAAATGACCAAGCAGAGATCATGAGTAGGTCTTGCTGACACTTGACATTGAGAACCAAGCAAGGGAGAGATGTGGTGTCTCAGAGCATATAGGAGTATTTGCACCCAGCATGATCCTAATCCAGAGGTGACATGGTGGGTGCCAGTCTTCTACAGTTGGTCATCGTATGGCCCAGTTCACTGCTGGAATATGATGTCTTTACAAAGGCTGAATTGTGTCATATCTTCTGGGAGAAGGGTAGTTCATGTAATCCAGCTTGATCTGCACCTAGCATAACCTGCTTGCATGGTTTATTATTGCCGTTAAGTTTGTACTTTATTGTTTTTAATTGATTAGACTTTGTTTACTTTTGGTAACCTGCTTTTTCATTTGGAAAAGCCTGGCAACACTGCTTCCTCCTCCTCCTGTCCTTCCCCTCGGTGTGACTTGCATAACTTTTTAAATCCTGACTGTGCTATACGACGAGGGACTGGAAATAAATTCAGTCTTTTAGCAGTTCTCATGTGTGTCATGCCCTTATTACAGCACCAGTAAGGATGGAAGGCGCTGCATTATTTTTCTTCTGCTCTTCACTGTGTCCCAGTGTTAACAGCATTTCTTGGTGTGATATTTTTCTTTGTTGTTAGGTCAGTTTGACACAAAGTGCTCATATGACAGTATGCAGCCAAGCATAACTAGGTGCATATGCCACAGATGGCAGCAGCAAGGCAAACAAGACAGGCTTGATTTTCTCCACAGGTTTCAAGGTGTTCTCAAAGCAGCTTCTAGAAAACTGCTTTGTGCCTAAAGGGGTATGAGTATGTGCACGTATATATACACGTGCATATTTATAAAGCTATAGTAGCTGCAACCTTTTAAATGTAGCTGGAACCTGTCTTGAAATGAAATAGCGGACAGCAATCCCGCTCTGCGCTACCTCTGTGTCCTTGTTCAAACATAATAGGTTTTATAGTGGTATTGGCCATGAAAAACCTAAACAACATCATTTGTAAGTAGCAGCACTTGATACTACCTATGAGGGAAGAAATACAAAGAGTCCTCAGAATTTAAAGAAGAATTGAGAATAGTGTTGGAATATAGACTAGGGAGAACTAGTAATCAAAAAAGCTGTTGTGTTGCATAATTGATAACCCAGAACCTATCAATCACCAAGAAAGCATTACAATAATAAATACCTGGGGCAGAGCATACCATACAGCACACATTTTAATTTCCTAGGAGCGGAATTTCTCTAACAAGAACAGAAGCTGTCTTTTATCTTTGTCATTTTGTGGCCATGTAATAGGTCCCCACTGAGTAGCACCCTCTCTCCTGGCCATAGTATCTTGTGTGATGGCATAGTTGCAGTGAAAGGGGTAGTATTTCTTGTGGGCAAGGAACAGTGGATTTCTCTATCATGTATGCACTGCAAAATTCCTGAGAGTACTTTGGTGTGGTGCTTCCCCCTGCGTTGATGCTCATGTTCCTTATATTCCTTTCAGAAATGTTCAGGAGTGCATGTTCACATTTTCTTTGGCAGTTTGGTGGGAGTTGTTTTAGTAACAATCGAGCATGGTAGGATCTGTACTGTTTATTAAGCAAATCAGCTGTTTCAGCCTCCTGTGCTGAGAATACAGACTTCTAACCTGGAGCCCTACACATTTAAAGTTCAGGTTTTCCTGCAATTAGGTTTCTGATCCTTTCATTTGCAAACGGTTTGAAAAATTGTCAGAAATATGCTATTGTAGATACAGTCACTAGAACCTTTACTGTATTTATTTACCTCTTTACTTATTTACTTTTTGCCTACCGAGTCTAAAAGTCATGAAACCCTCAGTCATGGACCCTATATATTTTTGGAAGAGTGCACCTGCCTTGTTTCAGTGCAGCCGGGCTGCTTTACCATATACTAAATGGCTCCCACTTGTAATCCCGGTGCAAATTCCTTCTTTGCTGAAGGGACCACAGCCAAACGGAGGATGAGAGATATCTAAGTGCCAGCATTGTGGTCTGGCAAATTAAGCCTGAGATTAGAGAGCTGTGATGCCCAGTCCTGATGCTCAAGTGGGTGTTTGTAGTGGTGTAAATCCACTGCTTGTTCTCTCTGCATCTATTTCCCGGTGCTGGGCAAACCTATTAACCAAGCCAAGGTGCTATCTGTGGCTGTTTGAATTGTGCTGCTGATGCGCTGAGACACACCATCGCTGAAAGGACGTCTCCCTGATCTGTAATCCAGGAGGGGAATCATGCCGAGCAGCTGCACCGTTCATTTGACAGCTTCACTGAAGCAGATGGATTCTGCTTGTGTAGGAGGCGGCTGGGCTGAAAGGAAAGATCCACCTTCCCCATTCCACACAACCTGATCTAGTTAAGTTAGGTGTGTGCCACAAAGAATTGTATCACAGTTGAAATCCCAGAATCATCTCAGGATTTTAGTGGCCAGAACCTGAACAATTGCTTTGTAGACTCATGGGGACGCAAAGGAGACTGTTTCAGCAGGGGAAGGCAGTAGTCGGGCTGTGGGAAGGTAAGCTTAGCATTACAGAAAGACTCAGCTTGATGTGACTTTCCTTGGTTTCTAGAAGCAGCCAGTACGTAAGCTCAGAGGCTTAACCCAGCCACTAGCGTAATCACTCTCAAACTAGCATTGTATCATCTCTTTCGCAGAATGCTCCCAGACAGAAACAGATTTTGGGTGGTATAATTGTCGGTTTACAGTGAATGCACAATATATTACAGCCATGGTTTTCCCTAGAGAGTCTTGGATTTGCAAACTCTTTCCTAAAGAGTCATCCAAGTCAGTGCCAGGAGCTGGCAGAAGTGGTTGAGGGCTTGCTGCCACTCAATTATCCCATTCTGCCATATTGGGTAGAGCGTCTTCCCCCTATTAAATATGTTCTATTTTAATTTAATTTTCATAATTGACAATTTTTAATGTTCCTTTCGTTTTTTAAAAAAAAAAAGTTTAAAAAGCAAATAAGCTTAACAAACCAAGCAAAAATTCCCTTGGGATTTTGACCACGGAGAACAAAATATTACAAACAAAGCACTTTGAAATCATGACTACTTATGCAAATACACAAACTACTCCTGATTACACAAGCAAGTTAGGTCATTAATAATGGTTTGGTTATTTCAGATCAGAAACATTGCAGCTGTATTGAAGGATATGTGTCCAGGCTCTCAGCACCTTTTCCCCCTCTTGATCCACGGTGGATTTGTATTCTCAGCTATGCCAACATGACTTTAAACACACAAGTATGTAGCTTGTAGGCGAGCCAGAGTTTTGGCCAAGATATAAGTATGAACAGTTAATATAATTGGGGGACAAATGTGTGTGTTCAGAGACAGGTCCTTTTTCTAGTCTCCTCTGTCAGTCCATTGTGTCTCCTGGGACTTTGCATATGGTTTGAGCTGGAGGAAAGCCCTTGCTGGATGACACACCAAAGCTGTCGTTGACATTCAGAAGAGAGAAAGCTACAAAGCAAAGGCAATTGGAACCTCCCCAAATGCTGCAAGAACAAACTGTGACATTTTCCCCCTTGTTTTTATTTGATTTAATGATTTGGCTTCAAGTCAGTTTTTGTTTCGATTGTTTAGCTTCAGCTGAAGCGCGCTTTGCCCTCCCCCTTTTCTCCTTCCCATCCATTGCAGTTCTTTCTGCATACATCCTTGTTGAGCTATTTCTTTAATGGAAATAAGAAGGAAAGCACACAGAATTGGTGGTTGCTGTGGTGGTGGTGTCTAAACTACAAGGGCAGTTTGTGGGGTATCCTCCCCCTAAACAGTCTGTAGGGTATCCCAAGGTCCTGATCATTCAGCTTGGGAGATTTACTAGAGTCCTTGCTGCCAGCATTCGTGAGTTTTTGTTCTGGTGAGACCAAGTTGCACCCAGTTTATAAGGAGCACTTGGGTGCAAAAACGTCTAGATGTACCTGGTTGGATCCTGACATATGATTAGATTGTCGTCCCAGTGTTCACCCAGATTTGGGAACTGGGCAGTGCTCCTGCGCCCTGCAGGTCACGCATGCCCTTTGGGAATGGCTCCAGTGGGAGTCTTACAGGGTCAGTGTTCACCCCGTATCTGGTAGTCTTTTAAACTTGAGGTGGAACTACACCACCTTCCCCAGACTCCCATAGAACTCCTTCCTACAGCCTTGGAGAAACCAAGTCAGGTTCATGTGGGTTTGGAAAACTGTAGCTGCTCCTGTTTTGCTATTCTCTCTGAAATGATTGGGAATCCATGAGAAGGGAATGAAGAAATATATAGGAAAAGTAGCTCAAAATGTTTTATCAACCAGTATGTTATGTATCAGTTCAAATAAAGAGTCAAATATATTTAAAAAAAAAAAAAAGTCAAACAAATCAACCTTTCCACTAACATAGCTAAAGCATAACACGTCTAGCAGAGCTTTCATCTAATAAAGGTTGTTTTACTGGTTTCTATCTTCAGTTTTCATTACAGGAATGCAACTCCTGAATTTGAAAGCACCGTGCTCCACTTAGAAACCCTCTGTACCCTTTCAATCTTGTAAAGATTCTGCTTTTGGATTGGCTTTGCATGCTGCCCTGATTGTTGGGAACAGCTTAGCCCTCGTTTGTTACTTAAATAAAAGAACAATATAAAGTAAACAGTCTTGGATATTGTTGCCCTTTGTAGGCTGTGTGAAATCCCTAGTTAAGAAAAAGATTAGCCAAAAATTTTAATATGCGCAAGTGACACGATGTGAATAGGTGCTTGTGACACTGATCCCAACTAGTGTAGGCAAATGAAACTAAGTTGAGCTAGCTTTATATTTTTCAGACTCTTTTTAGCCTGCAGTCCTTCTCCTTTTTCTCACAAACCACTAGAATTTAATTTGGGTAGTTCAGCAAATCTACAGTCAGATGCAGAATTGATTTATAGATGCTGCTATTAAAAGCTGATTATGTGCACACGAAACAAACTGTGGAGCTCAATTAATTAGAATGCCTCCTTCAAAGGCTCTTCTGCAGGAGTTTGTTTTATAATTCAGTTCAGACTGTATGTTTAGCTTTAGATGCACTTCAGAAACTCAAGAGCACACCCTTTGCTAAGACACGTTATCCATTCCATTTAATAACTGTTTGTTTTTATTGTGGACTGGAAAACATCTGTAACGAATGGCTTGTCCTAAACCATATTTGCATGTAGTCTTTTCACTGTGCAATTTAGTATGCTGCTGGTGCTGTGTATGGAAATTTTCCTGCTTACCTCCAGTAACTTGGTCATGGCTGCTTCCAACACCTTTTTTTTTTGCCGGCGGGAGCTCAGCTAGAAATAGCTGGAACAGTTGCCTGGTATGGTTCCTCATATGTTTGCATGATTGCAGTTGTCACCTTAGGGATGAGGAGAAGGAATTAAAGGCTGACGGCAGAGCAAAGGGTAGAACCGCCTCTTTCTGCAGCACCAGTTTATCTGGTGGAAGTGCCTTTGGACCTGTGGAGTGAGTACTGTTGAAAGTTAGCCTTACTGTCTTGGTTATAGTGTAGTAATTATCATCTCATGAGCGTGACTGAAATAACGGTGTCTACACGTGACACCTCCAGGAGACACCTGCGTGGCTTTGGTGTTTGCTGCAAAGCTCTGACTGCAGATTGTCTCTGAGAGGGAAAATGCGTCCCAGTGGTGACGGCTGTTGCAAGTGCAGGGTAGAGTAGGCCACTAAGTTTGTCCTCGGCTGAATACCTACAGGTCTTATGGTCAGTGGTTTTCTTCACTGGGTTTTCAGGTTGCTCTGCAATGTTAGACTTGGTTTTCTGTGCCTGTGGCCAGCTGATCACCTCATAACTATATGTTGCAGCTGAAGGTTGCCCACCACCTGCTGTTTGTTGGTGTCCTTGCAAATCGTTATCATTGCCCACCACAGTACGAGTTACTTCTCCCTTCCTCTAGCCTCCTTCCCCCAGTCTGCTCTGTTGTTTTTGGTACCTTTGCTAACTTGCATGTCTCAAGCTGGCCGCATGTGTTCTTATTCCTTCTAAAGGCATTTCCATGCTATAACCTTTTACTTGAACAAGGAGTGTGACATGCTTTGTGTTTGGTTTTTTGTTTCTTTCATTGTCACTTTGCACTTCATCTATAAATTATTGACGGAACGTGGGTATCATGGCTAGATACAAGTTTCTCAGTCAAACCAATAGTTCCCACCTTATTTTTTCACTCTACTATCAAAAGATTTATGCCTTTGGTTTTGTGTATTAGAAATGTTCACATTATCAGGTTTTTATGTAACTGTTGAGAAACCACAAATTATTATCTGAGATAGACCAGTTTGATTTTCCAAGCTATTATGGAAGAAGTCCAGTTCCAGTAAAGTATTTTTCTTGGGTCTTGAAATGATTACTAGGAGCCAAATGTCAAGAACAAGCCTGAATCAGTATTTATTGACCACAGCTGGTGATCTATCAAGCACCTACTGCTAGTGTTCAAAGCCAATTGGGATGAGGGACTTGTACTGTTGTGTTAGTGTAAGAAGAATGGATCTAATGGATCAAGGACCTTTCAGTGGTCTTTCTTTAAGAAATCTGCCTGGTGCCTGCCCTGAGAAAAAGGGTGTTGTGCTTCATCAGAGTAGTAATAATTCAAAAGGCTGTGTAGCTCTTTGGTACAGCAAGTATGAACTGACCTATTTGCAATACCAAAAGCGAGTGACCGTGTCTTTTGGCAAGTTAATACTCTAGCAGTTAATGCGGTGATAATGTATAGGCTTTCAGCATGATCTAATCAGGTCTTGATATTTTCATCTGTATACAAAAAGGTAATGTAAGGCCGTGATGAATGATTATAGGGTGCCCAGATAAGGTTTTATAGATAAAAGGATAGAAAATTCTTGTCCAATCTAGCGATCGGGTAATGATTCACAGAGTTGACATGAGTAGACTTCAAAAAAGATTCCTCTCTTGCGGGCGTAGCGACAGCTCTGTGTTTCCCCCTCCTCTCTCAGCGCAGCAATGAGGACTGGGAGGGCTCCGCTTGACAGCGAGGGTTTGTTTCTTTGCTAAAGCACAGGCCATCTGTAGCACAGCGTTTGCATCCCAATAGCTGCAATTAGAATAAAAGTGCATGTAGGAGGGGGAGATAATTATTTATGTGTGATTGGAACTGGCCTCGTATAATGGTAGAGGTGTTACGCATATACTTTCTTTCATCAGTTGCTAATGAGAATATCGTAGGAATTTGGTAGAAATTAATATTTCTTCCCAATTGAAAAGTTGTGGATTTTTTTTTTGCTAAGTGAGCATAGTCTCTGTGGTCTATTTTCCACTTCCAGCACAGAGCATTTATGATTTCCACTGGCAGGGTGTGATACTAGTTAAAACTAGGAACGATGTAGAGGGATTAAACCACAGGGTAACTGGGACAGAGAGGCACCCTAGCATCTTCCAGGGTTCAGAGCTGCACAGGGAAAATCTGGATTCTTGGGAAAAGGTAGTTGTTCTGCATTTCTCATCTTTCTTACTGCCTTTTCATTGTCTTGAGGGAAACCTGAAAGAAATCCACTGGAGAATCCGTGGGAACACAGCAGAAACAGCCAGGGAATTTTCTGCAATTCTGCTGTTTCCCACAATTCTGACATGACTTTCTCTTTTTGGTCTTCCTTGACTTTTATTCCCTCCAGCCCTCTTCCTATCTCCTGTCTTCCCATCGAATTCACATTTGATATGTATACCTCCTATATTTTCCTGCTGCCATATTAAGCCATAAATATTGTGTGTCCAACTCCAATATACATCCATGGAAATCGATAGTATCTATTGAGTACCTTAATGCCTCCATAGATTCCTGTCTGCTCACTCTCTAAATCAGAGTGAGACTGAAGTAACCAGACACAGAAGCTGTTGGATGAAGGACCTACGCAGCTTCTTCCCTATCATGGTCACATGGCTGTAGGCTTTATCAGCCCTGTATAGATGGCAGGGAGGTGAGAGATGATGATATGGCAATCATTTTCATAGCCCTTTTTCTCCACCCTTCCCTTTCCTCCTAGCGACTCCTTGCAATGTTCCAGGTGAGGGGGAATCAGCCATGTTAACGTGGCTGAGAGAGCATGGAGTGTGCATGGTGATACTCTGTAGGCTTGGTTTCTATAATCTCGTAGTCCGCTGAGGTCAAAGTGCAATTTCTCTACCAAGAAAGTTTAAATAGAAGTATGAAATGTTGTTAGAAGGACAAGAGTGTTGTTACAAAGTAGTAACAATTACTGATATGTAAGCAAGGTGGCTTCCTGCATTCCAGTGGTCTCAGCTTGCTCTGGGTTTTGTTCTTCCACTGTTACTTAGTTTAAGTTGCGCTGCTTGTCCTGACTGAGGCTTCGGAGGCTGCAAGCCCTGCAGGCAGGGGAGCTCTGGCCCTCAGGGCAGGCACATTTTGACTATGCGCACAAGCACACAAATATAGTTTGATTATACTTCGTCAGATCATGTGTCATTAATAAAAATGAGATTGTTCTCCTTTCACTGTAAACATGCAATATGTTTGTGGGCCCAAAAGCAGACTCTGTGGACGCTCTAATGCTAATGAACCTGCAATAGAAGAGGATGTTGGCTGGGCTTTCTAAGCTGAGAAACCCAACTACCTCCCCATAGCAAGCAGGGTTGGAGGATGTGCTTTGCATCTAGGAATTGGACTCGATAGGCTTTTAAATGAGTTCCACATCTGTATTTTCCCGTGTTCTTCTGTATCTTGGTAGGAAAGCTGCTGCTGAGAGCTGCAGTGCGTGAGGATCCTGTGATGGTGATTAGAGAATATGTTCCTTGTGTGTCCTTCCTCTGCCCTGTCCCTTGGGAGTAGATTGTTTACATTGCTAGAAATTGTTAATGCAGTTAAACTATCTTCCAGCATGCAAACCTATGTCATTCCACTCTGTTAGTGTCCCTTGGCTAAAAATGAACGCTTTGATGTAATTGTATTTGAGTTGCCTTATGATTTATTAACAATTCCACTAAAATGCCATGGATGTCTGCTACAGTGAGGGAGTTATGCAATCCACAGTAGAAAAGATGTGAGGTTTCGCAAAAGAAAGCTTTAAATGATCTTTCTTTTTCTCCTCCCCCTCCCCCCGCCTTCTTTTTTTTGTCTTTTGGATTCCCCTTTGTAAAAAATGAATCAAATTCATCCCGGTGTGACACTGTAGGAGCTTGGGTAGGACTTCAGGGTTGTACAGGTTGTTGCATTTCTTAAACACGTAATAAAAAAAATTCCTGGTCCATAAACTGCAATAACCTGTTTGCTGTTAACACAGAGTAGCATCTTCATAGCTACAGCTTGAAGAATACACCCGTTTTTAAGAACAGTGGTGTAAGCTTACTTGAGAGCTCAGCTCCAGCGCTGCCAAAAGAAATCACAGCTTCTGTTGCGTTTGGCTCTCTGCCACTGTTGCTGTCCCTGAATCGGTGTCCCCGAGTTAGAGCAGGATGGTCAAATCGCAATGACAAGAAGCTTGTGAATTGATTTAGTTCTTACACAGTTGATTACACACGCTAATGAATTGATTTTGTGCATTAAAAACATATATTAATTTTTTTCTAGTATAATGTGTTATGGAAAACCCTGGGAATTGTTTTTCGAGCATTTGACATCTTATTTTGTAAATTATCTCTCTAGAGGGCTTAAGGTTGGGCCTTTTGATTTTCTACGTGTGTTCCATGCCAATTCAGCAGAAACATTGCTTCAGTCTTGGTTGTATGGGGGGTTTTAAGAGCAAAATCTTTATTGTGTGTGCAATTACTCTAACAAATGTTCATGACATCCTGTGCAAGAAGCAGCAGCAACATACTGCACAACTGGAGGATATAGTGATTAATTAGCAACAATATATTTTAAAAGATGGTGAGTTTTTAAGTTAATTCATAACTATTACTTAATGCTGAGTAAATTGTCCCTAAAGAGATGCTGCTCTTTTTTAAAAAAATTAATTGTGCATAGCTATTAAGCATAACATTTTTGTAGAAGTCATTAAAAAGTTGCTCAGGTCGTGCTTCACAGCTTAGGCTCGTATCCAGTGTTGTCACTCCGTGCTTCACTGCTAGTGAGTCCGTATTTTGGATCAGATATTAAAGGTACCATCTGGCCATCCATGGAGAAAGTAAAAGAGTTATGACCCTATCTTAAAAACAAAACAACCACCTTCCCCCTCCCCGAATAGAATGGGTGTCCTAGAAAACGTGTTCTCTTTCACTGAAATGGCTCCCATTGCATGTAAAAGCTGGTCTTTAAAATACTTTGGTCCTTGCTTTTGCCTGTCTGTTCAGTTGTGGTCCTCAGAAGTAGCTTGTGATTTTGTAAAGTCTTTGAGTTGAGGATGTAAAGTAAAATAAGATTTTATACTGAGTGTTTTTCTGTTATGTTTTTCTTTAGATACTTCAAGAAGTGTAAAGGCATCTCCAGAAACAGCTGAAATCTTTTTTCAGAAATTAAGAAATAAATATGAATTCACAATCCTGGTGACCTTAAAACAAGCCCACTTGAATTCGGGGGTTATTTTCTCTATTCATCATTTAGATCACAGGTAAGTACTGCTACCTGTATGCTAGTTAATGAAAGTGGATGTATTTATGCAGTCGAATTTTGGGCATAAATTAGGGCAAAATTGTTGTGTAGCAGGTAATTTACAAATATATATAGTGTTTGGGTAGGCATATTGTACAGATTCATAAAAGATGAGATTGGCCCAGGGAAAGTGGAACAGCTGTTACTCTTTAAATGTCTCTTGCCGTGAAGGGCACGAAAAGCCAGTTCTGTCTTGTCGTTCGTAACCATAAGGACCAGATGCTCTGCTGGTGTAAAACGATCATGCCAATACAGCTACACTGATCCAAAAAGCCTGGCCCTCTATGTCCACCTCTTCACCAGTTGTTTTTTAACATTGCAAGCAGTTTAAAAAAAGCAAAAAAATCCTCCAGTTACGGGCTTACACCTCCCATGAATGGCAGAGCACTTGACTCAAAATGTTGTCAGCCTTAAAAAACTAAAGTGAATGACACTGAGCATTTAAGGATTATTCCTTTGGTTGGCTAATGACTGCTAGAGAAGTAAGATATTCTTTATATATCTGTCTGGGTAATGGTTCTTAAAGATAACTGCCCTATGATTCTGTGACAGAATAAAAAGGAGTTTTATAATGCACTTTCTAAACAGTCATTAGCACAAGCAACAGATGATCTCTGCTTTAGGTTCGTAGTCCTTTTTATTTTCCTGTGTACAAACCTGTAGCTCTTTCTTGATAGTCTCACTAGAAAATAAGGGAAAAAAAAAGGAAGAAAAGGTAAAGAGAGATGTTCAGGCAGAGCAAAGTATCTGTTTCTTTTTCACAAGTGTATAAGTTTTCATTAGCAGGCATGGCATCGATTATTTTCTGCTGGAAGATGGTCCAATTCTACTTTTATTCTATTTCCCAGAGGCCCCATATTCTGCATTTCACCTATTAAAAAACCAAACAGCCAACCAAACAACCCCAAGAAGAAGAAAAAAAAGGGAAAACGTTCCCGAGGATCATCATACCAAATTTATAAAAGCATCTTTAAATGTTGCAAGGGGGTGTTTGAATGCCTTCTGGATGATGTTTACTGATGTTATATCATAGAAGAGCCAAGGGGCTTCTCTGTTAGCTGCTGCCTACTTCTCCTCTGCAGGAGCGAGAACTGTGCAAGGGGCAGAACTGGGCAGCTGTGATTGCTGAGGTTTGAACTCAGACTGTACCACCATATGTGCAAAGCATCCCAGATGGAACGGTTTATTCTGTCTTGAATGAGAGAGTAGGTCTGCAGGGCCAGCTGTGCCCTGACAAAGCTTGTTTCTACATTCGTAGGAAGAACATGGTTTGGTTGGTCTACTGATAGGGCTAACACAATTATATTTGAAATTTCAAAACGAGAGATGAAACCTTCATGTGCCAAAATAGTTGCAGAGGTGGGCAAAGAGGTCACCAATGTGAAACACTCTGGAAAAGAGAATAACCATAGCCTTTCTGAAAGGAAGCAATGTTTGGTAGAAAACCTTTCCTGGCCTCAGGAATGGCATGAAGAAAGAGACATGCCACGGAAGAGCAAAGAAATGTCTAGTGTACAACTGAGCACAACTCGACAAACATTAACTTGGGAATGGCCAACTGGGAGAAAACACTGCCACTAGTGAGGATAAATAGTGATAAAATTAAAATATAATGTGTAATGAACTTTCATTGAAGGCTTGCAAAAGAATTTGAGATATTGTTTGGGAAAATAAATAATTCTTGGAGTGAGTTGGTCTTAGGGGCACAAGAGTGCATTAAATTGATTCTATCCAGCCATAGCAAAGAAAAGGAAAGGTTAGAGCAGTGCTGGTGTCCGGGTGTCCGGCACGGCTGTACAAACATAAAGCTACTTATCTCACCTGAATCTGGTTCATCCATGTCAGCTGCTTGTGCCCATATAAAATATGGTTGTAAAAAGGTGACAAACAGAACTCTGAAAATCCTATTATTTTATACTGGTATGTATTTAGGGTTGGGTGATTAGATTTTTGTTGATATATTGATAACATCTATACTTTTTCAGGCAATGTCTCTCATACCTTAAATATTTTCAGTTTTTATTGTTACATTTTCACCATTTGCTGTTTATCTGCATGTCGGAATCTGACCTGTCTAACTGCAATGGAAACCATTTGTCAAGGTTTCTAGCAGAAATCAGGTGGTCTGCATTATGTGTGTAGGTATTTTAACTGTGGATGCATAACTTAATGGCACTGCTGAGTGTTTTTGAGGCCCTTTTTCTCTTAACCGTGGAAGCTTTTAACACTCTTGTTCTAACGTCATAATGTTAGAGGTATGAAAAGTGATCATAATACCCAGTTCATGCCTTACTGAAAAAAAACTTCTACCACCATTTTAGCCAGTGTGATCTCTTTATCTTACTATGTCCTCTTAAGTGATGCCTAGTGTTTACAATTTTTCTGTAGGGTTGTATGCTTTATGTTTGATTTGGGGGTCTCCTTGTAAGCCTTTGGATAATACAAGAGGAAGGAAAAAAGCCTTCTAGGATGTTCAGGCAAATAGAGTCACTCATCAGGTCAGCTTTGGATGAAGTGGCTAAAGAACAATCCACTTGTGAATATTTCATCAATTTCTTTGGGAGAATATTAGTTAATATATTTAAAAAGAAGCTTGAAGAATTTTTTAAAAAAATGCTAGGCCTAATCTGATCCCCTTACAATCAGGGAAAATCTTTGTTGCCTTCAGCTGGTGTAAAATCAGTCTCAACAAAAGTAGGGCCAGAAAGAACTTGTGGCTATTAAGTTGTGTGCCCTTAAGCTTTTAATAAACACATTCTGGTCTATTCTGTGCAAGGATGTACAGAAGGATGTCAGTGTGCCATAGTAGTGTTTGTTCAATTTAATTGTGCTAAAATTAGGGCTGACTTAGGTGTGGATAATAATTGGAATTAGGCTAGCATCTCTGAGTCTCCTGTAGTATCTCTTATGATTTTCATTTTCTTTTATGATGAACAACAATAAAGACAAGAGAATGTAGAGGTTAAAAGGAAGCATTTGGATGGGTTACATCAAATAACTGCCTCTTCAGTGCTGGATTTCCATCTCTCTGACCTTGCCCACTTCTGACCGGGGGCTTGTCTGTAAGAGTCCTTTAGTTCTTAAACAACTTCTTGTGAACTCTCTGTCACAGCAGTCATCATAGTTGGTAGCACAAGTACCAACGCCAGACCTGACTCCCCTTCTTTGCACCAGCTTTAGCTTTGGATAGCTCCTCGGGTGTCAAAAAAGTTGTGCTAGTATTGAACTGCTGGCTTGTGGGATAGAATCACACCTGGCGACATTCTTAATTTACAGAAGTCGGTGCTAGCTCTTACTTTTCTGCAGTGAGGAGTGGAATTGTGGTGAGGAAGGCAAGAGGTGGCAGTAACTGAAGGATATAACCAGTCATCACATAAGTAACTTTTGATATGTTTTATTTTACAGAGGTTTCATAACAACTAGTGGCACTAGGGTAAAAGAATTTCTAGGGTACAAGAAAATCGAAAAGTTTGTTTAAAAAGTGGAAAAAGGTATGTTCATTTATTCAGTGGCTTGGGAAATATTTTATGTGTTTTTGAAAATAAATCAGAGTAAAAACTCATCCTCTCTTTGCATAGGTCTAGGGACTTTGGTGCAAATATGCTAATTTACAACAATTGAGGAAATTTCCTAAATTTCAGTTACTTTTTTAATTTTATGATTTTCTTTAAAACTGTATACTTAAAATAGTTCACATGATTCAGAGTTCACAGGTTCAGTCTGTGTTGTCTAGTTTTATGGGGTTTTTTTTGTTCTTTCTTGCTGGTTAACATAAAAAATGAATACTTCCACTGAGATACAGTCATGCAACTACTTAAGGCTTTGGGTCTTATGAAGCTGACAGGACTGCTCTCCCAAAGTTTCCCCTCTAACATCACATGGTGAATGCTGTCCCTGGGCCATCAGATAGATGCAGGAGTTCTGCAGGGAAATCTGAGGCTTGGGCATTTGCTGAGGCTGGGCTGTTGCTGTCACCACAAAAAGTAGCCCCTGAAAGGATTTTCTGCAGGTATATTCATCTTTTTCTACTCTATTAAATGCTTTTATTTTTCTTTTCCTTGTTGAGTCTTCCCTTTTTGTAATTATTATGCTTTTCTCTAGTATTTAATATATTCCAATCTTTTAAAACTGATCTTAAAGTGAAAGAATATGAAATGATACTTGTAACTATCCCTTTCTAATTTTCTCATATTCTTCCATGGAGGTGGCTTTTTTCCCCACTGAGTAGAGCAGCCGAGGAGTTGAGGCGGTGGTAGTTTTGGGTACAGCTTGGAAGTGATACTTCCAAGAAAACTCTTTTGGTGTCAGGGAATCCAAATTGCACATCAGTAATCGTTCAGATGAGTTTCAGGCAGCTGAATACAGATTTATGCATGGCATATATCTGAAAGGTAGAAGTTGCAAATGCTTTCTTAACTTAAGAGGATCACCTTGACCACAGAGTGCCCTGCCTAAAATGCATTGTACTTTACAATAATAAGGTAAATATTTTGAGTGGTGTTAATGAAGTGATGCCTTAAGTCCGAGTGGAAGCACTGTTAAACACTGATTGCTGTGTGCTTTCTCTCAGCCTTCAGTTTAAACTGTATTGTCCTCCTCATTTCACTTCTGAATTTGTCTCAGCTTCTGCTTGATGGAATAATCAGCAGAGAGATGATTTTAATCTGCGACCGGGTTGTAATATATGTTAGGTCTCACTATTCCATCATATATTTTCATTTAATTGGCAACAGTGGAGTGATGTAATAAAGCTTTTTCCTCCTTCATGGTTAGATGGCTTTATGCAACTAATGTTATATTCATATCTCTTGAGATACTGCGTGTCAGGGCCCTTAAGGGATGAAATCACTGGATTGTAGTTTAACCATTCTTTCCTTCAGTTAATGCTTTTTCTATCCTGAAACGGAGCACTGAAATCAATAGAAAAAAGTGGACCGGCATTCCC
>NW_009258386.1:268731-286038 GCF_000687185.1 Egretta garzetta
CCCTACACTTAATTGTGTCTCTCTCCTAATTTATTCAATTTCTGCCTTACTTAGCATTTGTTTTCACAGCTGTTGGTGTCTTGTGATCATCCGCTCTCAAACGGGTTGTGCTGTACAGCAGTTTCAGACCTCGTTCGGTGTCTAGGGGGAAATTATCTGTGACAATTTCTCTCTCTTACAGATTTAGCCATACAGGGAGATAAGTTCCCAGAGGTGAACTCTGGATGCATGAATTTTGTTCTATCATTTGACCATTGTATTAAAATAGAGGTGGAACTCTATGTTCCCTGCTTTTGATGTATGAGTATCTGTATTTCTGGACGGCAGTGTGAAGTCTTCTCTCCAACACCACCAAATCACATTACACTGAGAAAAACTTTCAGTATTTGCCACTTAAGCCAATACCATAGAGTGACGTTGGTTTTGTTTGAGGGGTGCTCTCCCCCTCCCCATCAATAGCTTGCAGAGTAGATATTAGGTAAGAATCACATGGGATTAATTTTCAGGCATTAAAGCTGTATGTGGCTGTTCCTTGTGCCAAAAGTAGTGGTAGCTAATTTCTGCTTTTTAAACCACTTCGTGCTATTCTTTGCTGGAAGAGTGGAGACTTATAATGTTCTGTATTTTATTTTTTTTTTGGTGGTAAATCTTACTTACCATTTCTTACTATTCTGACAATAATTATGAACCCTCTTAAATTTATTCATAACCATCAATTGCTTTTGAATTTACTTCCTCTAGCGATTTAAATCTCCTCTGGTGTCAGCCACCTTTTCTTTTGACACAGTTTGCATGTTTCATCAAAGGTGTCAGAAAAAAAGGTATTTTCTTACATTCATTCACTGCTTTTCTAGTGCATGAGAAAATTCTGTGGGACAAAGGATTCTCTGTATAGCCACTGACTGGCTGGGCTACTGCCTCTGCCCCAAAAGAGAAAGATTCCTTGTTTCTGTTGGTTTGGGAGATTAACTTTTATCCCCGAGTGTGTGGTTGGAGGGAAGTATTTGTAAAGCAGCAATTTTGTGTTATACTCTGTTTAATGCCTTCTTAACGTTGGGAATGACCTGTTTCTTTAAGTGTTGGTTATAAGAGATGTTATTAAATTGGTGGATGCCTTGTCACTATTGCCTGGATTTTTCTGCTTCAGTTTAGTTTACACTTTGTGGCCACAAAAAAAAGGAAAAAGAAAATTGCCAATAGGATGTAAATTCTTGTAATGCACCCACCTTAAAACCACCTTCCTTTAACTTCTGTAAATCAAGTCAGGTTAGGCTATCTGCTCTTGTAAATCATCACAGTGCCAACTAATCCTGGGTGATTTGGTTGCAAACTTGTTACAAAATGCTCGTATGAGCATGGAGTTTGAGTTGAGACTAGCGACAGACCTACTTGAATAAGAGAAAAAAGATTTGTCCCTGCCTGTGACACTGAAAACTGCCAGTGAAATAGTTGAAATCGTGAGTTTTGACAGATACCGTTATTCTTCTACTGTGGTTTGAAAGGGTTTCTATTAACAAATAAATAACAAAGAAATCTGTATTCTGTCAGGGTGGGAAATGGGAAGAGTTAGGTTGAAACTGGCTTTTGCTTTTACTAATACATATATCGGAAAGTTGTTTATTGTATTTGCAGTCCTCTTGCTCTCTGTGGAGAAACTTTGTCAAGAAAGGGAGTGAGAGGGATGGTTTATGCCATTTGATTTTACAGCGTTTGATCTGGGGAAGTTTCTTTCCTCCTTGATTTTTAGCAGAAAAAGAAGCTTCAGATAGGCAAGATTGATATTAGTGGGGCTGTGTGATAGTGAGAACGAAATGGGAATAAATATATTGATAAATGGGGTTAGTGGAAGAGATGGGAGGCATGAGAGCAATTGCTCAAAGGCAAGAATTGTCTTTCAAAGAGTATTTTCTAGTTTGGGAATCTGATTTCACATTCACAGCTCTAACAGAGACGGTATGGACAATGGGCCATAACACCAGGTTTGAATTTTTGCAAGGCCAAGCCGGCACCTTTTGGGAGAATAGCCCTTCTTGGAGTGCTTTGGGGAGCTTGGTGGGAACTCGACCTCAGCTCTTGCTTCTAGCTGCTGCTGAGCTCCCACAAGCGCTCAGGGAAGGCTGGCTGGGCGCCGTGCCTTGTCATCAGCAGTGATGTTAGAGGGCTGCGGATATCTTGCTCCTGCGATGATGAGGGGCTCTTGAATCATAGCGCTAAGCTCAGCAGAGGCTATGGAGACTCTGCAGGTGGGGAAGGTAAGATTCTGCTACCCTGATTTAGGAGCACAGCTAGCTCAAAGTCTGGGAGGTGAGCAGAGAGATCTCTCAGGTGAGAGGCAAGCTCTTGCCTTCAAAGTCAGCGCGGTCTTCCAGATCACAGCAGCCCCACTGAGGTCAGATGAGGGGCTGCAAGATGTTGATAGAAACACGATCTTATTGGCATATATTTTTCTCCCACATGCTTTATTTGAGTCGGGTACAGACGTGGTGTCTCTCTACCCTTCCACTCATCTGTTGCTTGTCATGTCCCATGAACATCCTGATGTGGAGGGTGTTCCTCGCTGCATGTCCCAGCACGGAGGTCTGTCTCCTGTGCACATCAGGAATGCACCTACCTCCTTTCCAGCTGTCCTCCATAGCTATCCAGTGCAATGAGCAGTCATCATGCTAGAACAAAGCTAAAATGGTTGACCTTTTTTGTGGTAGAAGAAAATAAACAGCAGAAGATATGTAAATGCCAGAATGATAAGTAGCTCGCTGGCTGGGGTACTTCAGAGGCATTTTCCTTGCACCATTAATCTCTGCTCTGCCTGATTTGGAGCAGGGACTCGCACTTGGTTCTTTTCCATCTGAGAAAAGTGTCCTGAGGAGTGCCATTCTCTTTTTCCCCCCCCCGCCCCCCCCCCACTCGATGCAGTAAAAAGCTTTGTTGGCAGTGCCTGGCCAGGGCTATGCTAGTAAACCAAAGAGCGCCCTGGCCTGCTGTTGTCCATTCTGCATAATTGTTAGCATCTTCCTTGGCATGCTTCTGTCTCCTGCAATTAGCACCCTTGCAGATGATGTCAGGGCAGGGTTTGTGGAGTAGCGTTGGCCAGGGACTGTTCCCAACAAGCAGCATGGAAAAAACCACCTATTTCAGGGAAAAAGTGGGAGAGAGCACCCATATGGGTGTGAGTTGTAGTGGAGCACCACTGTTAATATTTGTCTCCAGGGCCAGGAAATGGGCCTTGCTGGCTTTATGTGTTAGTATAGGCATAGGACTTGGAATCAGCTTACTGAATTTAGGTTGCTCTTGTACCTGACTTGTTCTTTTTGATTGATGAATTCTGTGTAATGGAAGAGCCTCATCAGTTCAACCTGAGAGACTGTTTTTACTGTCCTGTTGTTTGTGCGCTCTGTTTCAATACGGAAAACACCCTCTTCTGATTTCAGCCTCTCTTCACTGGGAATCTCTGTTTTCAAATAGGTAATAACTGTGGCATTAAAGAGTATTTGAGGAAGTCTTTTGGAGAGTCTCTGTCACTCATTTTAACAAGCATTTCATCCTGGGCCCCAGAAACCTTGCTGCAGAGTGTTTGTTTCTATCAAAAGATTTGGTTTTAATGAATGGAACAGCATTTTTTAAGAAAAATTATTCTACGTCAGAAAATTCTTGCCTGGATCTAAAACTGTATTCAGCAAAAGAAGGACAGAAACTGAATTGGTGGCTTTCCTGCCCACTGTGCACTTGCACTAAGTGCTACCATTTTATCCAGAAAAGTAAAGAACTTTTTTAAAATGTATCACTCCCTGGCAAAACCGCCAGTCATCTCTTGCCTAGGTAGAGCTCTGGATAGTCAGGGAAAATGGCAAAGGCAGTAATGCCAAGCAGTAGTGTAAGTAAGAGGTGGGGACTAGGTTTTTACAGGTATAGCGCAGTTGCCACTTGGCATTTAGAATCCATCAGGGCATATTTTAATGCCATATGGTTCTAGGGGATGCACCAAGCAGTAAAAACTCCTGGTTAATGTTTCAGAACGCTTTAAGTGTTACTTCCAAATAGAAAAACTAAGGCTCACACTCCTGACTGCCCAGTCATCATACCATGGAAAATAGCAAATAACGCATTGCTGAATGTGGTGGCTGTGCGGCGTGAACTGCTTTTACATCTTCATAATCCATACCCAGCAGAATTGCTTACTGCTATTGTAGCCATAGTTTGCAATGAATAGGGTCTACTGGGTAGGATCTCTTTTTTTTATGTTTTATGTAATTATACCTAACAAAAAAGCCAGAACAGTTGTATCAAAAATCTTCAGGTAAAGGTTTTTTTAAGGAATGGAGACAAGGATTGTGATTTTTTTCTTAAGTACACGCTACTCTTTAATTCTATTGGTTTTTCTTTTCTTCTTAGTGTAGATCAAAGAGCCATGAAGAACTCTTTTAGCACTATACCTATAAATATGAGTAGTAAAAGTTTAAAAAAACCCCACCCTGTCATAAATTCATAAGCAGCAGACATGATCTCTTGCCTTTAGCTTATAAAATATTTGTCTACATGCTGTAAATTGCAGTAGATTTTTATTAGTTGCCTGCAGTAGGAGTGGGCAGGTGCAGTGCGTGTTTGCTGCGTGAGCAGGGATGCCAAATGAGCCATCAAAGGCTTGACGTTACCAACGCTGGCAGTTAGCTGGAAGGGCCATACCTCCCTCTTCTCAAAGACTGCTACTGCGTACACCAGGACCATCTGGTCTCTCACCTCCTAAATCTCCAGCTTTTTGCTGTACATCCTGACTTTTACTTCCACAGTCTCCCCCGCATGGGTCTGTCGCATCCCGCAGGTCCCGCGCAGGCTCGTGCAGACCACGCGCCCTTCACCGTGATGGGCGGTAGCAGCTCTGCAGCTGAGCAGGTCTGCTGACTCTCAGCTCTTATCCAGGAGTTACGATGGATCAGTGCTGGGCAGCAGAGGAAACATCGCTGGGTTCTGTCTCAAATACCTCTGGGGCATTTGAGACAAATTTCTTCCTCTTATGAAAATAGGCTCAGCCTTAGTCAGTGCATAAGGGGTCTGGCTGGTTTCCAAGCAGAGTGACCGATCTTACGGTGGCCTTGGCTCTTGCCTTTGCAATGATTGTGCATGCACAGAGTGATCTGCGGAGATGTAGCAACCTTTTTTCAGGTTGGTATTTTCTTCTCCATATGGCAAACGTAGTAAACCTAAGCACTTATCACCTCCCTACTAAGTTAAATCCATTTGACCCAAAGCGTGCAGGCTGGTATTGATTAAACAACCACAGAGATCATGGACATTAGCAAAGGGGGAAGCAGGGTCTCCTGTTGAATTGTGTTTCTCATTGTGGTTTATTTTTTACTTAGAGCTGTTTGCCTTTCACAGCATAGACGAGCACCTTGGAGCTGTTAGGAGAGGCAGTAGCCACGTTAGTAATGGGAATTCTTTGGCTGATGCTCTCCCTGCGATGGGTGGGCTGGGATGGTGTGGACAAGAACCCAGTGATTCAGCTGATGAGTTGCCCCTGAAACTTTTCAGTAGTGAGTTTCCTGGTTAGGAGAAGACTGCAATATGATGCTGTTACTGTTTCCTTTGGGAGTAAGTCCTTTAGGAAACAAGATCACCCCTCTTTTCTCTCAAAAGATCAGTGATCCTGAGCATAGAGAGAAGTTTAGAGTATTTTTGTCACCAGAAATGAGTTTTTAAAATTAGATGTATTTGTTAATGCTTAGCTTACTTTCTCAAAGACTCTTCCAAACCTTTGGCAAGTGCGTACCCAAGTGCGTGCTTTGTTACAGCCTCACAGATGGCACGAGAAGCCTCGCTGCGGGCAGACTTTGCATCTCCAGCCATACCTGGTTGTCCCGTCTTCTGAAGCTCATGAGACTGAGCCAGAGCTGTTTAAGTCCAGGCAGTTAAGCAAATACAGAAAAGTGGAATAACAAGCACAGTGTTCTGTAAAAAATGAAGTGCAAGTGATTAACTTCCACTTCCCTGTGTTTCAGTGTCATGGCCTTAGTTCAAGCTGAAGGGAATATTGTTCCGTCTGTCATTCTACTTGCTATTCTAATTGTGTTTTCCTGCTGCCTCTACAGATTACTAGTAAACCATAAATTATTCTCCTAATAATTCTCCTAATGGGTATTATTATTTTCTTTTTCATTTTGATGCACATTTGCTCTAACAGCCATCAAGCCTTTAGAAGGGAGATGTATTTGTTAGTTTACCAAATGAAGAACAAAAGAGATTGCCTGTGGATCTCAAAACAGTCACAGTTAAAACAAAACCCCCAGCATCCACAATTTTTGCACAGCTTTGTGGAGGAAGATTTCCTTGTTTATTGCAGTGCCATCGAATGTCAGCATCCTCTCTCAGCAGTTGTTAATCCCTGAAATTTTTACAGTGGTGTCTTCTTTTTATGAGGAAATCCATGTTTCATTCACAGAAATTTCATTATCTCACCTGCATAAGGAGCAACATGAGTGTTCGTTTTATACCTTCTGTACTGACTGTATGTCTGCTGTCATAGTTTGTTCCCTGCCTGCCTGCATCTCCGTGTGCTGGCTGGCATCAGTTCTGTCATTGACTTCAAAGAGAGTAGGAGGTAGCCCTTGGTTCTATTAGGACATAATGTTTCAACATATGCATCCCTTTCTGTTTCCAGACTGTATCTGCAACTGGGTAGAGACACTTGAAAGTTGCTGGAGGCGTCCAGTTCTGCAATGTTCCCCTTCTCTGTTAGGTTGAGAGTGACCTTATTTTTATCCTTGAAGCTTGAGTTATGAAGGAGGTTATTAAGTTGACTGATGTCCTGCCACTATTGCCCATTTTTTTTCCAGCCAGGCCTTCAATTAGTTTACACTTCTTGCCAATGCAAAAATTATTTTTGGGCCATGAGGAGGTAAATTATCTCAGATTATAGAATTTACTGCTGACTCTAGTTAACTGCTTTGTTAATATTGGGGAGGAAGAAGAAGAAATTGCCCTTTGCCAGTTTTGCAAAAGGATAATTGTTTTTGTGCTATTGCTAGGCATGTTCCACCGTGAAACACCCTGAAGGAAGGAGAGATGTGCAGTGAGCCCAGTCTCCTCCTAGGGATAATGATTGTACAAGATGATTTTGATTTGGCCTCATCTTCACTCTTGAAAACTGCCACCATTGTCTTGTCTTGTCTGTTCTTTAATACAGATAGCCGGTTACAATAAACAGTGTCACCCTAAACCACGTGTGCGCTCAGATTATAAACCAGTGTCATGCCTGACTGCAGATGTAACAGCAAAAATAGACAAAAATGAATCGTCCATTCTCCCAGCTCTTGTGCATCTCACTACATAATATATTATTTTCCTTGCTCTTTAGCTGTAGGTTGCATATGATTATTAGAGAATCTGCATTTCTGTTTTCCTTTCATGTTTTAAAAGCATTGTAGGGGGTAACTTTAAAATGAGAAACTTAGAAGACAAATGGTTTGTCAAGCTTGTTCCCAGAAGAGGTCCAATGTACAAGAAATAGCCCTGTCTGACTAAGTACCAAGTTTGGTTATGGGGTGCTTTTTACATTGATCTTCTGGAATTTCACCAGCAAAGCTTGTGTTAGCAATCTGCAAATCTGGTGTATGGTGCACTTATCTTGGTATAGCTGCAATGCTGTTTTTTTAACGTGTATATACGTATACACATATATGTGCATACATATACATGCATGTGTATACACACACACACACCACAAATACACATAATTATCTAACAAAGAAAATATGTACACATATATAAATTGTTCTGAAGAGTTAGCACTTCTTGATTTTGTATTTCTTTGGAGAAATTTTATTATGAAAAATGAAAGGAGATGTTAGCAGTACATCTCAAAGCAAACAAAGCAGCATCCAGTCTTAGTTCTCGCTTACTTCCCTGGCTGGCAACAGCTAATGATGTCCCTATTGCAAAACTTGGTTGTTGTCTTTTGTCCATTCCTGCCTTGAGAGTGCCCTCACCGTGCTTTCAGGGTATGAGGCAATTATTCATAATAGGGTAATTATATTTCCAATCAGATCATGTTATGGAAAATAGTGTTGCTAGAGGAAAAAAATACTTGGCTTGGAATCTTGTGTACTTACATGCAAGTTGGAACCTGCTATTATGTGTTATTGAAAAGAAGGGTGCAGTGCAAATCTGGAAAGTGTCTGCTTTCATCTTTGTATCTCCTTGCTTATCTTTGCCCCTGTTTTAAATGGTTCCTGCATGATAATGAGAAGTTGTGTTATGTAAAATGTTGCTGTGCTGATAAGAATGGTTCATGACATGATGGTGCATTTATGGTACAGGTACCTGGAGCTGGAAAGCAGCGGTCATCGAAATGAAATCAGGTTGCATTATCGTTCAGGCAGTCATCGTTCCCACACAGAAGTATTCCCATACATTTTGGCAGATGATAAATGGCACAGGCTTTCCTTAGCAATCAGTGCTTCTCACTTGATTTTACATGTGGACTGCAATAAGTAAGTAGAGAGTGTTGTTTTATAAGAAGTTGTCACATTTGGAACATTCCAACTCTGAGTAAATGAGATGGTAACAACCTGGGACTTTATTTTTCCCTTCCTTTTCAGAATTTATGAAAGAGTGGTGGAGAAGCCCTTCATGGACTTACCTTTGGGTACAACCTTTTGGCTGGGACAGAGGAATAATGCACATGGTTATTTTAAGGTATGCATTCCCTGAAAGGAAAAGGGTGAACTTAAATAAAAATGTTTAAGGGTTTGAAGCATCTTTCATATGAAGAGAAGAGAAGGCTCAGGGGGATCTCATCAATGTGTATAAATACACATAAATATGTGTAATACACATAAATATAAATGGGGGTGGGGGGAAATGAAGATGAGGGATCCAGACTCTTCTCAATAGTGCCCGGCCAAGAAGCGATGGACAAAAACTGAAACACCTGAAATTCCATCTGAACATAAGAAAACAGTTCTACTGTGAGGTTGGTCAGAGATACGGAGATGTTCAAAGGCCATTCGGACACAATCCTGGGCAACCTGCTATGGCTGGTCCTGCTTGAGCAGGGAAGTTGGAGTTGATGATCCCAGGACGTGCCTCCCAACCTCAACCAGTCTGTGCTTCTGTAATCATAACACAGTTCTTAGGGCCATGGTGTGTTATGTATCAGCATATCTGATGTCGTGAGCTGTGTTTCCATCAAACTGGACTTCACTAAATAAAGTTGCAGAGCCAGATGCGTAGGGCTTGGTGTCACCAAATGACACAGCCAACAGCAGCCTAATACAGGGAAAGGTAAATGGCCAAGTGCAACAAAACTCCAGGAAATAAATCATGAGTTTATTGTCTCTTTCATAGCTAGATGAATTTTTTGTGTGACACAGAACACTACAGTTTCAGGAACTCCAATTTCATTGCCTCTGTAGGATTTAGATTTCACCACAGTATCTTCTTGGCTCAGAAATGAATGAGGTGGCTAACATCAATGAAGAGAATGCTTTTTCCCTCAGAGGAAGAATATTTGTGCGTGCTTTTTGCTTACTGCTTCTGCTTTAACATGTATAGATAGCAAGCACCTGGTGTATAGCAAGATTGAAAAAGTGAATGCTATGTTGAACTGGAGTGTAAATTTTGATTCCTCTGAGTCCATTAGGTAGCACTCATTGGTCACAGCCGCTGTCTGTGGTCTGGCCTGAGTCTTCTCTGGAGCTACTTTAACAACTGATGGCATCCCTGTGGATGCTGTCCCATTTTCCTCCCAGTAGGCATCTTTTTACTTGAGCTGCAAAACAGAATTGATGATGTTGATTGCAGACCCAATCACTTTTTAAAATATGGCCTTCTAAATCTTTTTTTTTCAGTGTAAAACACTTTGGCTATGGTTTTCACAGCAAGTTCTGAGCTTTTGTGCTAAAATTAGTTTTGGGGTGTTGAAATACTGTTTGCTATACTTAAATGCTAATTTATATACTTGTTGTGTATGAAGTACAGAGGTCCACTGGGGCACTCAGATTTGAAAACTGAAGCATGACTTTGTTTTTATTTTTCAATTCAATACATGTTTCCTTTTTCTCTATAAGACTAAAAGGATGTCTGTTAAACAAGCTGCAAAATTATATTTCTGGCTTAAATAAACAGTTGACTCCAAGAATAAAATCAGAAGATATTAATGCACTGCTTAAAATGATCTCAGATACACTTCAATTATTCTACATGCTTATAATTAATACTTTTTTTTAATATTGCCTTTATTTTTTTGCGTCTTCTCAGTTTTTGACTTGATTCTATTCTTTTTTTTGCAAAAGAATAGTCACTGTGAAGAAGCTCATTAGGTGTACAAAAATAAATACTCCAGTAGTGGACTGTAGGGGCTTTTGTTTGTTTCTTTTCAAGAAAGATAAAATGAAACAAAATACATGGAGTATTTTGCCTCAGTTACAAATATAAACCAGCTTAGCAAAAATACAGAAATGGATAGCTGTTAAAAGAGCATCGATATAGCCAATATATACTGTGCTAAGTGATTTCTCCAGCTTAATATAGTACCAATGGTCAAACTGCATCTGAAAATGAAAATGGTGCTGTTGTACAGGAGATTCATCAGTTTAGAAGATGATGACTTTCAACGCTTCTTAGTGTTTTGGAGAGCCTATACTTCTAGATGCTCACTGTGGGACAACTCCTACTGATCAGATTTTGGGAGGTCCAGGTGCTTAGCTATTTCCAAAAACCAGGCTGCTTTGAGTGGATTAAATGGATTGTCCAGAGGGGTCGAGGCACTTAAAATCATTAGTCACTCTGAAAAAGGTGTTATGTGGCTGTATTTGATTTTGAACCTAATATTGCTGCACTAAACCAATGTGCCAGTAGGCATATTCACACTGGGATATATTTGTACCTGTTTCACTTTAAGGTTTGAAGTCTGAGTGAGCAATTCTGGGTATCTGATTTCTGGTACCATGTAACTTCTCTCAGTACCTAGCATCCAGCAGTGTGTTAATTTGAACGACTAGGTTCTTTAGGAGCTTGTGCAAAGCCTCTCATGGACTGTCAAGAGGTCCTGATTTGGGAGCCCAGGCTAGGTGTCGCAGCTCCCTGTTGTTACTCTGGGACAAGGAGAAGGGACCTGAATTCCTGGTGAGTGGCAGAGCCAGCTCATATCACAGCTGATGTATGATGAATAAAGCTTCTCAAATGGTTGGAGGAGCTTTGCTGTTGGTTAATAGCTAAACTATTTGAATACTTGCCTGTGTGTTCATTGAAGAGTGTTTTAAACTTGGATGGGTTGGATCCTGCCATTCCTCCTTTTCATGAAAATGCCATAACTTGGGTTGACATGAGTCTGAAGCTGATGACACTGTGGAAGGAAGGAAGGAGAAATCAATACAGTGAGCTTTTTGGTGTGCTCTTTAAAGAGGTCTTTGCTCCTGACTTCCAGAACACGTGGTGTGGGAGGTCCTGATGCAGAGCCCTGTCTCAGGCACAGCTATTTTTTCACTGTCAGCTAATCACTGCAGCTCCTTGTGCAGTGCGGGGGAGCATCCAGTTGTTCTAGATCATAGCTTTGTTGTTAAGGGAGAAAGGTGGGCATGGTACTTAAGTACCCTCTTAGTTGCCCTCCAGTGATGCCTACTCTTCTCTGTAGGTCACTTAGGTTGCTAGGTCACCCTGTGTCATTCACTTGAGGCCAAAGTTCTGGTTCTTTGTCTTTGATTCAATACATCTGTACTGAATGCCCTGTGTATGTGGATGAAATGTGGACTTTTCCATTTAGTTTGCATTGTGTTCTTAGTGTCGTGAAACATTCGCTTCGTAAGCACGCTGAAGCATGTTGTAATTATTTTGCTTTTCCTCCTAAGGAGTTTTGGAGATGCAGGGAGGGGATCGTGGATGAAAGGGACATCTGGAACGAATATGACAGGATGGTTCACTTTGAAATTGTTGTTTGGCCATTGCTTTCGGAAAGCAGCAAAGTGGCTGCTAATTATATCTTAATGACTAAGGATGCATGTAAATTTTGCCTGCAAGCGTGGGATCTATTCTTCCGGGTGAAACCATCCCTTTCCAGGTGGCATAGTTGAATTTTGCGCTAAACTTCCCCTTCCCCTAAGTTCTTGCCAACATGTGACTGTGTAACAGAGATATAGTTTCTCAGCATCCTGCATGCTTTATGAAAGATCCCCATCAAAATCATAAAGGGGTTGCATGAATGTGTTTTTCCTGACTCAAGTTTCTTTAATCTTCACTTCTATTTGACAGTTATAGCTTAGTGAAAAATTTGCATTTTATTTAAAAGAGTGTTTCAAAGTAACTGAAACTGCAACTGTTTTTCAAATTACTTTTAAAGGTCACTTTCAAGCTTTTCTGCAGTGGCTAACTAAAAATAACAATGAATTCAAAACAACCAAACTCTTGCCACATAATTACATCTTGACATTTAATCTTATGTCTTTAAAAATGATGCAGTATGTCTGTATTTGTACATCTATCTATTTTACTTTCTCTTTATTCTTCTATCACTACACTGGGTCCAGGCAAGAAGCTATGTATTCATAAGTATTGGTTTTATCAGGTAGTTTTCCTGTCTGGGCTTTAATGTTTTGCATGGTGAATGGAAAACATAATTTCGACAGGTAAAAATAATGTATCTTTTTTCTCCTCTCCACTTACACACAGGGCATAATGCAAGATGTGCAATTACTTGTCATGCCTCAAGGATTTATTTCTCAATGCCCAGATCTTAATCGCAGTAAGTCTATTAATTCTTATACCATAAAATGAAAGGTGTGCTTTGTACCTACTTTCTGTCCTACAAGCTTTTGTAAACCCTTGAGTTTCAGTGTATTCGTTGTCACCTTTGATGTGATTGAACCCATTATGAATACATGGGTTTTTTTTTAAATTAATATACATATTTTGTTATTCTAGCATGCCCAACTTGTAATGACTTCCATGGACTTGTGCAGAAAATTATGGAACTGCAAGACATTTTAGCCAAAACATCAGCTAAGGTAATGTTTACTAGGAGTCATGGCATGGGAGAAACGAGGACTCTAAGGCGTTAATTGCTATCTTTTTAGCTTATTTGTGCATGTGTGGGGATCTGCACATGGGTGTGTGTGGAACATCCCTGCATGGTATGTTTATATGTTTGTATTTATATATCTGTGCCTAGTGTCCATACATACAAATTCCCAGTTCAGAGAACTTTCTTCTGTTTTAGTATTTTTATAGAATCCTATCTTTTAATAGTAAACAGGATCCAAATCCCTGAGCAAGGAAAGGGCTTGTAGATATTCAAGCTGTATTAGGCTAACAAGTTAATAAAATGAATGAATTAGGTTACTGTGCTTATAGTGCTTATTGCAGGAAGACTTACTGGTCCAAGACTTTTCTAGACCTGAGCTGCCAAAGGTGGGTTCAAACAAAATATATGCAAGGCGACGAATTAAGAATCCAAAGCAGCATTTTCTTTTTTTTCTTTTTTTCCCCCTAGAATATCACACCAAAAGCATTCATGTCTGCTGGTGAAGATAGACTAGTCTTCTGGTTTTAAATGTCAGTTCTTCAGATGTCTGCAGGAATGCAGGGATGCTGTTACCTGGCTGATTTGATGCACAAATGTTAGAAGCGCATTGGTTGAAGTGGAGAAACAATTGCTAACAAATTGGTTTTGAGCCTTACCTCCAATTTTGCCTCTCTACTCAGATTCAGGTCTTTTGTGCATAACCTAATATCTGCAAGTAGTTTATTTGGAGCACGATTCTTGGTTGGTTCCCCCATACAAAGATAAGAAATCAGGGGCCATACCCATCTTGACTTACTCCTTTCTTTTCATTATATCTCTGACGCTAGAGAAAGCTGAAGTGCATTGTGTCTTGCTTCTTAATTTCCGTGTCCGAATGACTGATGGTTTAATCACATTGCATTTGACAATAGTTGCTTTATTGTCTTTGCATTTTCCTACATATATTCTCTCATCTGCATGCTTGTTGGTCAGGGGGACTGTTTTAACCACATTTATACTAATGTGAAAACCACTTACAAATTCAAAACTATTCTGTGAACTCTAAATACAGTTGTCCCAAGCTGAGCAGAGGATGAACAAGTTGGATCAGTGCTACTGTGAAAGGACCTGCACGATGAAAGGCATGACGTACAGAGAGTTTGAATCCTGGACAGACGGCTGTAAGAACTGCACCTGCATGGTATGGCTACAATTTGAGTGGAGACCGAGGAACTCCAGTGCTTCCTCTAATTACGGTTTTTTTGGGCCACATAATGAGAAAACTTCCAGGTGTATGCTAGGCAGTAACAACAAAGTGCTAGAAAACCTGTTCTAAATGTAAGGGATAGTCTTAATAAATACATTTTCCTATTGTTTCAGCAGTGCCAACACGTGTAGCTCTCCTCCGTTTCATGTCACCAAAGGCAGATGCTATGCAATATACTTAGCTGTCATGTTATTCCCATGCACTGAGTTGCAAACCGTTTCTCTGGATAATTAATTCCCTGCTTTTTATCACTATAAACACAGCCTTTTTTTTAGCAAATGATTTAATAGATCCCTTGTGCCTGATTCCCTTTAGTTGCCTTTGGTTACATCTCAGTAAGTAATAAAGAGTAAAATGTCAGGGTCATGTGCATGCTCTGTTATATCACAAATGAAAAAGATTATTTAGGTGGATGGAAGATTCCCAAAGGTATCACAACTCCAGAAGCAATTGAAAGTATCCTTTCAGGTACCAAACCACGGCATCTTTGTTATCGTCCATTCATTTAAAACTCATTAATTCCATTTGAACTCATTAAATGCCTAATCCAAAGGCCATTAGAAACTGGTGAAAAGACTGTTGTTGTCTGTACTGCACCTTAGACTGATTTGCTACTATCTATAATTTGCTAAATGGTTCTCCTTAAGCTTAGTATGATTTTGATCTTTATATTTCTGGAGGGACGTTAGTTTTGCTTTTAGAGTTTTGTGGTTGATGAGAAGATGACTTAGTCCGTAGTATTAAATCTGGCTGACAGCTACTTAAAATGCTTTGAATTTACTGTTAAATGCATTAGGTATTTTTGTCTCAGTTTTTTCTTGCAGCTATGATATTATTACCTTTTAGAAATGTATTGTCTCTTATGTAAAAATCAAAAGGTAGAGTATTGTTCTGTGAGGTTGTTATTTCACACTAATCTGTCACTTTGCTGCTGATTGGCAGAATGTTCTACCTCCAAATAGATTTGCCTCTAAAAAAATCTTAGATCATTATGATCTGAAAGAACAAATCATACATGTCTGAAAGATTGCATGGATGATATTCTGAAGGTATAGTTTCTATTCTTGTAGTTATTAAAAGAACCATGTTAAAATGTCTTTTGGGGTATTGTTAGCGAGTTCATTGCATTTAAAAATAGATTTTAAATTCCTGTGTTTGAGAATATCTCTGCTCTTGCTAAATATAACTACCAGTTAAGCACCTTTTATTCTTCTAGAATGGCACTGTGCAGTGTGAGGCTTTGATTTGCCCCCTCTCTGACTGCCCGCTTAACTCTGCCCTGGCGTATGTGGATGGCAAGTGCTGCAAAGAATGTCAATGTAAGTTTTACTGCAGTGCTTCCTTCTAATGAATATTTTCAAATCTGGGAAGAAAAGGAACGTTTCTGTAAACATATCAGTGAAAGAACTGGTCAAGGGATGAAATATTTGGGTTAAGGAATGAGGGAATTTAGATTTCCCTGAAATATTTTGGGAAACAGATAACCAGAAAGTTTTTGTCTTTCAGTTGTGGGCATTTTTTTAATTTTAGTTGTTGGTTTGGTTTTTTTTTTTTAAACACAGATATTTCTTATCAATGTTTTAAAAGAAAAAGTTATGTACAAAACTTTCTGCAGACTTCCATAGTCTATCTTTTAGACAAAACTGCTAGAAATTCAAGAATGATTGCTTGGTGTTTGTTTTGACTGGTGTTTCTAACACCTCTGTTGTAAGAAGAATGTACTTTCAACCTTATGTTGTAGTTCTAGAAATGGAGGTTCAGATTTATGATTCTTCTTCTGTAATTAAGGGAAGAGAAAACTCATACTAGACCCAAGAGACCAGCAAAAACCAGACACCTAGAAATGTTCTTTCACAAAAGGTCAGGCAGAATTATACAGGCAACTGGGTAGAGGTAATTTACTATTGTCATTTAAGAGAGGTGATTACCTTCTGGTTTTATAGCATTTTGGTTTTGTTGCAAATAGGGCCAGAGAAGGGGAATTTTAGGTTAATCACTATCTAGATGGACCATGTGTAATATTTCAGGTCAATTATGGACATGTATTGCATAGGTGATGGTTATTTATTTTGGGCTATGGTGGATTCTGTTCTTGAAATGGAACATGAGATGTGCACACTCCTTTATTCTGTAAATGCTGAGATTTTTCTGTGTGGTTTCATCACTCTTCTACTGATGTATAAAACTTCTTTTAGAGTATGGAGAAATATATAACTGGTTAAAATGACATGTTGTAAGATAAAATTCAGGAAGACATTTTGTACTCCATTGATCTTGCTCCCACAGGAGTTTATTAATATTTAATTGTGTTAGAAGTTACACAAACCATCCTATTTTATGAAACCTTATTAACTTACTCAAGTAGATTAATTCTAATTGAGAGGAAATGAGAATTCAAATACTTTTTTTTTTAAACCAGCTACACAGAATTTCCATGCATATTAGATGGCTCAGGGAATTGGTAAGTCAGGGATGTGAGATGTGTGGAGTTCAAGCTTCTATTTGAATCTTTGACCACGTTGGCAGAATTTGAAAACCTGATCCTCTGAAGTATGTTTTTGTAATGTACTGTCTGTGAATTGAGTTGGGAATTCATATAATAAGATTTCTTACAAAGTTGTTTTTCTTGGGAGTCTTGACAAAGGTCAAGAAATGTGAATGAGCATATGGACGCTGACCTTGTCATACAGCATTACTACTTCTCCTTCCAATTAAGATACAGTTCTGGTACAGCATACTGTGAAGTTTACTCTGATATTGCCTTTTTGATATTCTTAATATTGTCAAAAGCTTTTTACCTTCCAGTGTTGTTCAATTGATGCCAGTACATAATTTGACTTGTAACTAACATGCACACACATAACTCTCCTGACAAACTACCAGAAAAATTATTAGATCAAAAAATAAAAGGGATTCCTAATTTCATCTAGGTTAATTAAAACGCCATTTAAAAAAAAATCAACTTTTTAAGTGGCCAACTCCCTGGAACCAAAGGACGGAGAGCGTAAATTGGAGTCCCATTGACAAGGTAGTTAAATTCCAGTGAACGAGT